>NC_092164.1:7688182-7718182 GCF_045791955.1 Oncorhynchus clarkii lewisi
TTCCAACAGAGAATAAGACTCATTCCAACAGAGAATATGACTCATTCCAATAGAACAGAGAATAGGACTCATTCCAATAGAACAGAGAATATGACTCATTCCAATAGAACAGAGAATAGGACTCATTCCAACAGAGAATAGGACTCATTCCAACAGAGAATAGGACTCATTCCAATAGAACAGAGAATAGGACTCATTCCAACAGAGAATAGGACTCATTCCAACAGAGAATAGGACTCATTCCAATAGAACAGAGAATAGGACTCATTCCAACAGAGAATAAGACTCATTCCAACAGAGAATAGGACTCATTCCAATAGAACAGAGAATAGGACTCATTCCAATAGAACAGAGAATAGGACTCATTCCAATAGAACAGAGAATAGGACTCATTCCAACAGAGAATAGGACTCATTCCAACAGAGAATAGGACTCATTCCAATAGAACAGAGAATAGGACTCATTCCAACAGAGAATAGGACTCATTCCAATAGAACAGAGAATAGGACTCATTCCAATAGAACAGAGAATAGGACTCATTCCAATAGAACAGAGAATAGGACTCATTCCAACAGAGAATAGGACTCATTCCAATAGAACAGAGAATAGGACTCATTCCAACAGAGAATAGGACTCATTCCAATAGAACAGAGAATAGGACTCATTCCAATAGAGAATAGGACTCATTCCAACAGAGAATAGGACTCATTCCAATAGAACAGAGAATAGGACTCATTCCAACAGAGAATAAGACTCATTCCAACAGAGAATATGACTCATTCCAATAGAACAGAGAATAGGACTCATTCCAATAGAACAGAGAATATGACTCATTCCAATAGAGAATAGGACTCATTCCAATAGAGAATAGGACTCATTCCAATAGAACAGAGAATAGGACTCATTCCAACAAAGAATAGGACTCATTCCAATAGAACAGAGAATAGGACTCATTCCAACAGAGAATATGACTCATTCCAACAGAGAATGGGACTCATTCCAAAAGAGAATAGGACTCATTCCAATAGAGAATAGGACTCATTCCAACAGAGAATAGGACTCATTCCAACAGAGAATAGGACTCATTCCAATAGAGAATAGGACTCATCTCAATAGAACAGAGAATAGGACTCATTCCAATAGAGAATAGGACTCATCCCAACAGAATAGAGAATAGGACTCATCCCAATAGAGAATAGGACTCATTCCAATAGAACAGAGAATAGGACTCAATCCAATAGAACAGAGAATAGGACTCATTCCAATAGAACAGAGAATAGGACTGATTCCAATAGAGAATAGGACTCATTCCAATAGAACAGAGAATAGGACTCATTCCAATAGAACAGAGAATAGGACTCATTCCAACAGAGAATAGGACTCATTCCAACAGAGAATAGGACTCATTCCAATAGAACAGAGAATAGGACTCATTCCAATAGAACAGAGAATAGGACTCATTCCAATAGAGAATAGGACTCATTCCAACAGAGAATAGGACTCATTCCAATAGAACAGAGAATAGGACTCATTCCAATAGAACAGAGAATAGGACTCATTCCAATAGAGAATAGGACTCATTCCAACAGAGAATAGGACTCATTCCAATAGAACAGAGAATAGGACTCATTCCAATAGAACAGAGAATAGGACTCATTCCAATAGAACAGAGAATAGGACTCATTCCAACAGAGAATAGGACTCATCCCAATAGAAAAGAGAATAGGACTCATTCCAATAGAACAGAGAATAGGACTCATTCCAATAGAACAGATAATAGGACTCATTCCAACAGAGAATAGGACTCATTCCAACAGAGAATAGGACTCATTCCAAAAGAGAATAGGACTCATTCCAATAGAGAATAGGACTCATTCCAATCCAACAGAGAATAGGACTCATTCCAACAGAGAATAGGACTCATTCCAATAGAGAATAGGACTCATTCCAATAGAACAGAGAATAGGACTCATTCCAATAGAACAGAGAATAGGACTCATTCCAATAGAACAGAGAATAGGACTCATTCTAATAGAACAAAGAATAGGACTCATTCCAAAAGAGAATAGGACTCATTCCAATAGAGAATAGGACTCATTCCAATCCAACAGAGAATAGGACTCATTCCAATAGAGAATAGGACTCATTGAAACAGAGAATAGGACTCATTCCAATAGAACAGAGAATAGGACTCATTCCAACAGAGAATAGGACTCATTCCAACAGAGAATAGGACTCATTCCAATAGAACAGAGAATAGGACTCATTCCAACAGAGAATAAGACTCATTCCAACAGAGAATAGGACTCATTCCAATAGAACAGAGAATAGGACTCATTCCAATAGAACAGAGAATAGGACTCATTCCAATAGAACAGAGAATAGGACTCATTCCAACAGAGAATAGGACTCATTCCAACAGAGAATAGGACTCATTCCAATAGAACAGAGAATAGGACTCATTCCAATAGAACAGAGAATAGGACTCATTCCAATAGAGAATAGGACTCATTCCAACAGAGAATAGGACTCATTCCAATAGAACAGAGAATAGGACTCATTCCAATAGAACAGAGAATAGGACTCATTCCAATAGAGAATAGGACTCATTCCAACAGAGAATAGGACTCATTCCAATAGAACAGAGAATAGGACTCATTCCAATAGAACAGAGAATAGGACTCATTCCAATAGAACAGAGAATAGGACTCATTCCAACAGAGAATAGGACTCATCCCAATAGAAAAGAGAATAGGACTCATTCCAATAGAACAGAGAATAGGACTCATTCCAATAGAACAGATAATAGGACTCATTCCAACAGAGAATAGGACTCATTCCAACAGAGAATAGGACTCATTCCAAAAGAGAATAGGACTCATTCCAATAGAGAATAGGACTCATTCCAATCCAACAGAGAATAGGACTCATTCCAACAGAGAATAGGACTCATTCCAATAGAGAATAGGACTCATTCCAATAGAACAGAGAATAGGACTCATTCCAATAGAACAGAGAATAGGACTCATTCCAATAGAACAGAGAATAGGACTCATTCTAATAGAACAAAGAATAGGACTCATTCCAAAAGAGAATAGGACTCATTCCAATAGAGAATAGGACTCATTCCAATCCAACAGAGAATAGGACTCATTCCAATAGAGAATAGGACTCATTGAAACAGAGAATAGGACTCATTCCAATAGAACAGAGAATAGGACTCATTCCAACAGAGAATAGGACTCATTCCAACAGAGAATAGGACTCATTCCAATAGAACAGAGAATAGGACTCATTCCAACAGAGAATAAGACTCATTCCAACAGAGAATAGGACTCATTCCAATAGAACAGAGAATAGGACTCATTCCAATAGAACAGAGAATAGGACTCATTCCAATAGAACAGAGAATAGGACTCATTCCAACAGAGAATAGGACTCATTCCAACAGAGAATAGGACTCATTCCAATAGAACAGAGAATAGGACTCATTCCAATAGAAAAGAGAATAGGACTCATTCCAACAGAGAATAGGACTCATTCCAATAGAACAGAGAATAGGACTCATTCCAATAGAACAGAGAATAGGACTCATTCCAATAGAACAGAGAATAGGACTCATTCCAACAGAGAATAGGACTCATTCCAATAGAACAGAGAATAGGACTCATTCCAACAGAGAATAGGACTCATTCCAATAGAACAGAGAATAGGACTCATTCCAATAGAGAATAGGACTCATTCCAACAGAGAATAGGACTCATTCCAATAGAACAGAGAATAGGACTCATTCCAACAGAGAATAAGACTCATTCCAACAGAGAATATGACTCATTCCAATAGAACAGAGAATAGGACTCATTCCAATAGAACAGAGAATATGACTCATTCCAATAGAGAATAGGACTCATTCCAATAGAGAATAGGACTCATTCCAATAGAACAGAGAATAGGACTCATTCCAACAAAGAATAGGACTCATTCCAATAGAACAGAGAATAGGACTCATTCCAACAGAGAATATGACTCATTCCAACAGAGAATGGGACTCATTCCAAAAGAGAATAGGACTCATTCCAATAGAGAATAGGACTCATTCCAACAGAGAATAGGACTCATTCCAACAGAGAATAGGACTCATTCCAATAGAGAATAGGACTCATCCCAATAGAACAGAGAATAGGACTCATTCCAATAGAGAATAGGACTCATCCCAACAGAATAGAGAATAGGACTCATCCCAATAGAGAATAGGACTCATTCCAATAGAACAGAGAATAGGACTCAATCCAATAGAACAGAGAATAGGACTCATTCCAATAGAACAGAGAATAGGACTGATTCCAATAGAGAATAGGACTCATTCCAATAGAACAGAGAATAGGACTCATTCCAATAGAACAGAGAATAGGACTCATTCCAACAGAGAATAGGACTCATTCCAACAGAGAATAGGACTCATTCCAATAGAACAGAGAATAGGACTCATTCCAATAGAACAGAGAATAGGACTCATTCCAATAGAGAATAGGACTCATTCCAACAGAGAATAGGACTCATTCCAATAGAACAGAGAATAGGACTCATTCCAATAGAACAGAGAATAGGACTCATTCCAATAGAGAATAGGACTCATTCCAACAGAGAATAGGACTCATTCCAATAGAACAGAGAATAGGACTCATTCCAATAGAACAGAGAATAGGACTCATTCCAATAGAACAGAGAATAGGACTCATTCCAACAGAGAATAGGACTCATCCCAATAGAAAAGAGAATAGGACTCATTCCAATAGAACAGAGAATAGGACTCATTCCAATAGAACAGATAATAGGACTCATTCCAACAGAGAATAGGACTCATTCCAACAGAGAATAGGACTCATTCCAAAAGAGAATAGGACTCATTCCAATAGAGAATAGGACTCATTCCAATCCAACAGAGAATAGGACTCATTCCAACAGAGAATAGGACTCATTCCAATAGAGAATAGGACTCATTCCAATAGAACAGAGAATAGGACTCATTCCAATAGAACAGAGAATAGGACTCATTCCAATAGAACAGAGAATAGGACTCATTCTAATAGAACAAAGAATAGGACTCATTCCAAAAGAGAATAGGACTCATTCCAATAGAGAATAGGACTCATTCCAATCCAACAGAGAATAGGACTCATTCCAATAGAGAATAGGACTCATTGAAACAGAGAATAGGACTCATTCCAATAGAACAGAGAATAGGACTCATTCAAACAGAGAATAGGACTCATTCCAATAGAGAATAGGACTCATTCCAATAGAGAATATGACTCATTCCAATAGAGAATAGGACTCATTCCAATCCAACAGAGAATAGGACTCATTCCAACAGAGAATAGGACTCATCCCAATATAACAGAGAATATGACTCATTCCAATATAACAGAGAATAGGACTCATTCCAATAGAGAATAGGACTCATTCCAATATAACAGAGAATATGACTCATTCCAATATAACAGAGAATAGGACTCATTCCAATAGAACAGAGAATAGGACTCATTCAAATCCAACAGAGAATAAGAATCATTCCAATCCAACAGAGAATAGGACTCATTCCAACAGAGAATAGGACTCAATCCAACAGAGAATAGGACTCATTCCAACAGAGAATAGGACTCATTCTAATAGAACAGAGAATAGGACTCATTCCAACAGAGAATAGGACTCATTCCAACAGAGAATAGGACTCATTCCAACAGAGAATAGGACTCATTCCAATAGAACAGAGAATAGGACTCATTCCAATAGAGAATAGGACTCATTCCAACAGAATAGAGAATAGGACTCATTCCAATAAAACAGAGAATAGGACTCATTCTAATAGAACAGAGAATAGGACTCATTCCAACAGAGAATAGGACTCATTCTAATAGAACAGAGAATAGGACTCATTCCAACAGAGAATATGCCTCATTCCAACAGAGAATAGGACTCATTCCAACAGAATAGAGAATAGGACTCATTCCAATAGAACAAAGAATAGGACTCATTCCAATAGAACAAAGAATAGGACTCATTCCAATAGAGAATAGGACTCATTCCAATAAAACAAAGAATAGGACTCATTCCAATAGAGAATAGGACTCATTCCAATAGAACAGAGAATAGGACTCAATCCAATAGAACAGAGAATAGGACTCATTCCAACAGAATAGAGAATAGGACTCATTCCAATAGAGAATAGGACTCATTCCAATCCAACAGAGAATAGGACTCATTCCAATAGAACAGAGAATAGGACTCATTCCAATAGAACAGAGAATAGGACTCATTCCAATAGAACAGAGAATAGGACTCATTCCATCAGAGAATAGGACTCATTCCAATAGAACAGAGAATAGGACTCATTCCAACAGAGAATAGGACTCATTCCAACAGAGAATATGACTCATTCCAATAGAACAGAGAATAGGACTCATTCCAACAGAGAATATGACTCATTCCAATAGAGAATAGGACTCATTCCAATAGAACAGAGAATATGACTCATTCCAACAGAGAATAGGACTCAATCCAATAGAACAGAGAATAGGACTCATTCCAACAGAATAGAGAATAGGACTCATTCCAATAGAGAATAGGACTCATTCCAATCCAACAGAGAATAGGACTCATTCCAATAGAACAGAGAATAGGACTCATTCCAATAGAACAGAGAATAGGACTCATTCCAATAGAACAGAGAATAGGACTCATTCCATCAGAGAATAGGACTCATTCCAATAGAACAGAGAATAGGACTCATTCCAACAGAGAATAGGACTCATTCCAACAGAGAATATGACTCATTCCAATAGAACAGAGAATAGGACTCATTCCAACAGAGAATATGACTCATTCCAATAGAGAATAGGACTCATTCCAATAGAACAGAGAATAGGACTCATTCCAACAGAGAATAGGACTCATTCTAATAGAACAAAGAATAGGACTCATTCCAAAAGAGAATAGGACTCATTCCAACAGAGAATAGGACTCATTCCAACAGAGAATAGGACTCATTCTAATAGAACAAAGAATAGGACTCATTCCAATAGAGAATAGGACTCATTCCAACAGAGAATAGGACTCATTCCAACAGAGAATAGGACTCATTCCAACAGAGAATAGGACTCATTCCAATAGAACAGAGAATAGGACTCATTCCAACAGAGAATAAGACTCATTCCAACAGAGAATAGGACTCATTCCAATAGAACAGAGAATAGGACTCATTCCAATAGAACAGAGAATAGGACTCATTCCAATAGAACAGAGAATAGGACTCATTCCAACAGAGAATAGGACTCATTCCAACAGAGAATAGGACTCATTCCAATAGAACAGAGAATAGGACTCATTCCAATAGAACAGAGAATAGGACTCATTCCAACAGAGAATAGGACTCATTCCAATAGAACAGAGAATAGGACTCATTCCAATAGAACAGAGAATAGGACTCATTCCAATAGAACAGAGAATAGGACTCATTCCAACAGAGAATAGGACTCATTCCAATAGAACAGAGAATAGGACTCATTCCAACAGAGAATAGGACTCATTCCAATAGAACAGAGAATAGGACTCATTCCAATAGAGAATAGGACTCATTCCAACAGAGAATAGGACTCATTCCAATAGAACAGAGAATAGGACTCATTCCAACAGAGAATAAGACTCATTCCAACAGAGAATATGACTCATTCCAATAGAACAGAGAATAGGACTCATTCCAATAGAACAGAGAATATGACTCATTCCAATAGAGAATAGGACTCATTCAAATAGAGAATAGGACTCATTCCAATAGAACAGAGAATAGGACTCATTCCAACAAAGAATAGGACTCATTCCAATAGAACAGAGAATAGGACTCATTCCAACAGAGAATATGACTCATTCCAACAGAGAATGGGACTCATTCCAATAGAGAATAGGACTCATTCCAATAGAGAATAGGACTCATTCCAACAGAGAATAGGACTCATTCCAACAGAGAATAGGACTCATTCCAATAGAGAATAGGACTCATCCCAATAGAACAGAGAATAGGACTCATTCCAATAGAGAATAGGACTCATCCCAACAGAATAGAGAATAGGACTCATCCCAATAGAGAATAGGACTCATTCCAATAGAACAGAGAATAGGACTCAATCCAATAGAACAGAGAATAGGACTCATTCCAATAGAACAGAGAATAGGACTGATTCCAATAGAGAATAGGACTCATTCCAATAGAACAGAGAATAGGACTCATTCCAATAGAACAGAGAATAGGACTCATTCCAACAGAGAATAGGACTCATTCCAACAGAGAATAGGACTCATTCCAATAGAACAGAGAATAGGACTCATTCCAATAGAACAGAGAATAGGACTCATTCCAATAGAGAATAGGACTCATTCCAACAGAGAATAGGACTCATTCCAATAGAACAGAGAATAGGACTCATTCCAATAGAACAGAGAATAGGACTCATTCCAATAGAGAATAGGACTCATTCCAACAGAGAATAGGACTCATTCCAATAGAACAGAGAATAGGACTCATTCCAATAGAACAGAGAATAGGACTCATTCCAATAGAACAGAGAATAGGACTCATTCCAACAGAGAATAGGACTCATCCCAATAGAAAAGAGAATAGGACTCATTCCAATAGAACAGAGAATAGGACTCATTCCAATAGAACAGATAATAGGACTCATTCCAACAGAGAATAGGACTCATTCCAACAGAGAATAGGACTCATTCCAAAAGAGAATAGGACTCATTCCAATAGAGAATAGGACTCATTCCAATCCAACAGAGAATAGGACTCATTCCAACAGAGAATAGGACTCATTCCAATAGAACAGAGAATAGGACTCATTCCAATAGAACAGAGAATAGGACTCATTCCAATAGAACAGAGAATAGGACTCATTCTAATAGAACAAAGAATAGGACTCATTCCAAAAGAGAATAGGACTCATTCCAATAGAGAATAGGACTCATTCCAATCCAACAGAGAATAGGACTCATTCCAATAGAGAATAGGACTCATTGAAACAGAGAATAGGACTCATTCCAATAGAACAGAGAATAGGACTCATTCAAACAGAGAATAGGACTCATTCCAATAGAGAATAGGACTCATTCCAATAGAGAATATGACTCATTCCAATAGAGAATAGGACTCATTCCAATCCAACAGAGAATAGGACTCATTCCAACAGAGAATAGGACTCATCCCAATATAACAGAGAATATGACTCATTCCAATATAACAGAGAATAGGACTCATTCCAATAGAGAATAGGACTCATTCCAATATAACAGAGAATATGACTCATTCCAATATAACAGAGAATAGGACTCATTCCAATAGAACAGAGAATAGGACTCATTCAAATCCAACAGAGAATAAGAATCATTCCAATCCAACAGAGAATAGGACTCATTCCAACAGAGAATAGGACTCAATCCAACAGAGAATAGGACTCATTCCAACAGAGAATAGGACTCATTCTAATAGAACAGAGAATAGGACTCATTCCAACAGAGAATAGGACTCATTCCAACAGAGAATAGGACTCATTCCAACAGAGAATAGGACTCATTCCAATAGAACAGAGAATAGGACTCATTCCAATAGAGAATAGGACTCATTCCAACAGAATAGAGAATAGGACTCATTCCAATAAAACAGAGAATAGGACTCATTCTAATAGAACAGAGAATAGGACTCATTCCAACAGAGAATAGGACTCATTCTAATAGAACAGAGAATAGGACTCATTCCAACAGAGAATATGCCTCATTCCAACAGAGAATAGGACTCATTCCAACAGAATAGAGAATAGGACTCATTCCAATAGAACAAAGAATAGGACTCATTCCAATAGAACAAAGAATAGGACTCATTCCAATAGAGAATAGGACTCATTCCAATAAAACAAAGAATAGGACTCATTCCAATAGAGAATAGGACTCATTCCAATAGAACAGAGAATAGGACTCAATCCAATAGAACAGAGAATAGGACTCATTCCAACAGAATAGAGAATAGGACTCATTCCAATAGAGAATAGGACTCATTCCAATCCAACAGAGAATAGGACTCATTCCAATAGAACAGAGAATAGGACTCATTCCAATAGAACAGAGAATAGGACTCATTCCAATAGAACAGAGAATAGGACTCATTCCATCAGAGAATAGGACTCATTCCAATAGAACAGAGAATAGGACTCATTCCAACAGAGAATAGGACTCATTCCAACAGAGAATATGACTCATTCCAATAGAACAGAGAATAGGACTCATTCCAACAGAGAATATGACTCATTCCAATAGAGAATAGGACTCATTCCAATAGAACAGAGAATAGGACTCATTCAAACAGAGAATAGGACTCATTCCAATAGAGAATAGGACTCATTCCAATAGAGAATATGACTCATTCCAATAGAGAATAGGACTCATTCCAATCCAACAGAGAATAGGACTCATTCCAACAGAGAATAGGACTCATCCCAATATAACAGAGAATATGACTCATTCCAATATAACAGAGAATAGGACTCATTCCAATAGAGAATAGGACTCATTCCAATATAACAGAGAATATGACTCATTCCAATATAACAGAGAATAGGACTCATTCCAATAGAACAGAGAATAGGACTCATTCAAATCCAACAGAGAATAAGAATCATTCCAATCCAACAGAGAATAGGACTCATTCCAACAGAGAATAGGACTCAATCCAACAGAGAATAGGACTCATTCCAACAGAGAATAGGACTCATTCTAATAGAACAGAGAATAGGACTCATTCCAACAGAGAATAGGACTCATTCCAACAGAGAATAGGACTCATTCCAACAGAGAATAGGACTCATTCCAATAGAACAGAGAATAGGACTCATTCCAATAGAGAATAGGACTCATTCCAACAGAATAGAGAATAGGACTCATTCCAATAAAACAGAGAATAGGACTCATTCTAATAGAACAGAGAATAGGACTCATTCCAACAGAGAATAGGACTCATTCTAATAGAACAGAGAATAGGACTCATTCCAACAGAGAATATGCCTCATTCCAACAGAGAATAGGACTCATTCCAACAGAATAGAGAATAGGACTCATTCCAATAGAACAAAGAATAGGACTCATTCCAATAGAACAAAGAATAGGACTCATTCCAATAGAGAATAGGACTCATTCCAATAAAACAAAGAATAGGACTCATTCCAATAGAGAATAGGACTCATTCCAATAGAACAGAGAATAGGACTCAATCCAATAGAACAGAGAATAGGACTCATTCCAACAGAATAGAGAATAGGACTCATTCCAATAGAGAATAGGACTCATTCCAATCCAACAGAGAATAGGACTCATTCCAATAGAACAGAGAATAGGACTCATTCCAATAGAACAGAGAATAGGACTCATTCCAATAGAACAGAGAATAGGACTCATTCCATCAGAGAATAGGACTCATTCCAATAGAACAGAGAATAGGACTCATTCCAACAGAGAATAGGACTCATTCCAACAGAGAATATGACTCATTCCAATAGAACAGAGAATAGGACTCATTCCAACAGAGAATATGACTCATTCCAATAGAGAATAGGACTCATTCCAATAGAACAGAGAATAGGACTCATTCCAACAGAGAATAGGACTCATTCTAATAGAACAAAGAATAGGACTCATTCCAAAAGAGAATAGGACTCATTCCAACAGAGAATAGGACTCATTCCAACAGAGAATAGGACTCATTCTAATAGAACAAAGAATAGGACTCATTCCAATAGAGAATAGGACTCATTCCAATCCAACAGAGAATAGGACTCTTTCCAACAGAGAATAGGACTCATTCCAACAGAGAATAGGACTCATTCCAAAAGAGAATAGGACTCATTTCAACAGAGAATAAGACTCATTCCAATAGAACAGAGAATAGGACTGATTCCAATAGAGAATAGGACTCATTCCAACAGAGAATAGGACTCATTCCAATAGAACAGAGAATAGGACTCATTCCAATAGAACAGAGAATAGGACTCATTCCAATAGAACAGAGAATAGGACTCATTCTAATAGAACAAAGAATAGGACTCATTCCAAAAGAGAATAGGACTCATTCCAATAGAGAATAGGACTCATTCCAATAGAACAGAGAATAGGACTCATTCAAACAGAGAATAGGACTCATTCCAACAGAGAATAGGACTCATTCCAACAGAGAATATGACTCATTCCAATAGAGAATAGGACTCATTCCAATAGAACAGAGAATAGGACTCATTCCAACAGAGAATAGGACTCATTCCAATAGAACAGAGAAAAGGACTCAATCCAATAGAACAGAGAATAGGACTCATTCCAATAGAACAGAGAATAGGACTCATTCCAACAGAGAATAGGACTCATTCCAACAGAGAATAGGACTCATTCCAATAGAGAATAAGACTCATTCTAATAGAACAGAGAATAGGACTCATTCCAACAGAGAATAGGACTCATTCCAACAGAGAATATGACTCATTCCAATAGAACAGAGAATAGGACTCATTCCAATAGAACAGAGAATAAGACTCATTCCAATCCAACAGAGAATAGGACTCATTCCAACAGAGAATAGGACTCATCCCAATAGAGAATAGGACTCATTCCAATATAACAGAGAATATGACTCATTCCAATATAACAGAGAATAGGACTCATTCCAATAGAACAGAGAATAGGACTCATTCAAATCCAACAGAGAATAAGACTCATTCCAATCCAACAGAGAATAGGACTCATTCCAACAGAGAATAGGACTCATTCCATCAGAGAATAGGACTCAATCCAACAGAGAATAAGACTCATTCCAATAGAGAATAGGACTCATCCCAATAGAGAATAGGACTCATTCCAATAGAACAGAGAATATGACTCATTCCATCAGAGAATAGGACTCAATCCAACAGAGAATAGGACTAATCCCAATAGAGAATAGGACTCATTCCAATAGAACAGAGAATAGGACTCATTCCAATATAACAGAGAATATGACTCATTCCAATAGACAGAGAATAGGACTCATTCCAATAGAACAGAGAATAGGACTCATTCCAATATAACAGATAATATGACTCATTCCAATAGAACAGAGAATAGGACTCATTCCAACAGAGAATAGGACTCATTCCAATAGAACAGAGAATAGGACTCATTCCAATAGAACAGAGAATAGGACTCATTCCAATAGAACAGAGAATAGGACTCATTCCAATAGAACAGAGAATAGGACTCATTCCAATATAACAGAGAATAGGACTCATTCCAACAGAGAATATGACTCATTCCAACAGAGAATAGGACTCATTCCAATAGAACAGAGAATAGGACTCATTCCAACAGAGAATAGGACTCATTCCAACAGAACAGAGAATAGGACTCATTCCAATAGAACAGAGAATAAGACTCATTCCAATCCAACAGAGAATAGGACTCATTCCAATAGAACAGAGAATAGGACTCATTCAAATCCAACAGAGAATAAGACTCATTCCAATCCAACAGAGAATAGGACTCATTCCAACAGAGAATAGGACTCATTCCAATAGAGAATAGGACTCATCCAACAGAGAATAGGACTCATTCCAACAGAGAATAGGACTCATTCCAATAGAACAGAGAATAGGACTCATTCCAATAGAACAGAGAATAGGACTCATTCCAATAGAATAGAGAATAGGACTCATTCTAATAGAACAAAGAATAGGACTCATTCCAAAAGAGAATAGGACTCATTCCAATAGAGAATAGGACTCATTCCAATAGAACAGAGAATAGGACTCATTCAAACAGAGAATAGGACTCATTCCAACAGAGAATAGGACTCAATCCAACAGAGAGTAAGACTCATTCCAATAGAGAATAGGACTCATCCCAATAGAGAATAGGACTCATTCCAATAGAACAAAGAATATGACTCATTCCAATAGAGAATAGGACTCATTCCAATAGAACAGAGAATAGGACTCATTCCAACAGAGAATAGGACTCATTCCAATAGAACAGAGAAAAGGACTCAATCCAATAGAACAGAGAATAGGACTCATTCCAATAGAACAGAGAATAGGACTCATTCCAACAGAGAATAGGACTCATTCCAACAGAGAATAGGACTCATTCCAATAGAGAATAAGACTCATTCTAATAGAACAGAGAATAGGACTCATTCCAACAGAGAATAGGACTCATTCCAACAGAGAATATGACTCATTCCAATAGAACAGAGAATAGGACTCATTCCAATAGAACAGAGAATAAGACTCATTCCAATCCAACAGAGAATAGGACTCATTCCAACAGAGAATAGGACTCATCCCAATAGAGAATAGGACTCATTCCAATATAACAGAGAATATGACTCATTCCAATATAACAGAGAATAGGACTCATTCCAATAGAACAGAGAATAGGACTCATTCAAATCCAACAGAGAATAAGACTCATTCCAATCCAACAGAGAATAGGACTCATTCCAACAGAGAATAGGACTCATTCCATCAGAGAATAGGACTCAATCCAACAGAGAATAAGACTCATTCCAATAGAGAATAGGACTCATCCCAATAGAGAATAGGACTCATTCCAATAGAACAGAGAATATGACTCATTCCATCAGAGAATAGGACTCAATCCAACAGAGAATAGGACTCATCCCAATAGAGAATAGGACTCATTCCAATAGAACAGAGAATAGGACTCATTCCAATATAACAGAGAATAGGACTCATTCCAATATAACAGAGAATATGACTCATTCCAATAGACAGAGAATAGGACTCATTCCAATAGAACAGAGAATAGGACTCATTCCAATATAACAGAGAATATGACTCATTCCAATAGAACAGAGAATAGGACTCATTCCAACAGAGAATAGGACTCATTCCAATAGAACAGAGAATAGGACTCATTCCAATAGAACAGAGAATAGGACTCATTCCAATAGAACAGAGAATAGGACTCATTCCAATAGAACAGAGAATAGGACTCATTCCAATATAATAGAGAATAGGACTCATTCCAACAGAGAATATGACTCATTCCAACAGAGAATAGGACTCATTCCAATAGAAAAGAAAATAGGACTCATTCCAACAGAGAATAGGACTCATTCCAACAGAACAGAGAATAGGACTCATTCCAATAGAACAGAGAATAGGACTCATTCCAATAGAACAGAGAATAGGACTCATTCAAATCCAACAGAGAATAAGACTCATTCCAATCCAACAGAGAATAGGACTCATTCCAACAGAGAATAGGACTCATTCCAATAGAGAATAGGACTCAATCCAACAGAGAATAGGACTCATTCCAACAGAGAATAGGACTCATTCCAATAGAACAGAGAATAGGACTCATTCCAATAGAACAGAGAATAGGACTCATTCCAATAAAACAAAGAATAGGACTCATTCCAACAGAATAGAGAATAGGACTCATTCCAATAGAACAAAGAATAGGACTCATTCCAATAGAACAAAGAATAGGACTCATTCCAATAGAGAATAGGACTCATTCCAATAAAACAAAGAATAGGACTCATTCCAATAGAGAATAGGACTCATTCCAATAGAACAGAGAATAGGACTCAATCCAATAGAACAGAGAATAGGACTCATTCCAACAGAATTGTCATGTATTGTCATGTTGTGTGTTTCTGTCCTTTCCCTTCACCCTGTCTCCCTCTGCTGGTCGTTGTTAGGTTACCTTTTCTCCCCCTCTTTCCCCCAGCTGTGCCTTGTCTCCTCCTAACTACCCATTCACCCCGTTTCCCACCTGTTCCCTTTTTCCCTCTGATTAGTCCTCTATATCTCTCTCTGTTTTTGTTTCTGTCTTTGTCGGATTCTTGTTTGTTGTGTTTCATGCCTGAGCCAGACTATCGTCATGTTTGCTGTAACCTTGTCCTGTCCTGTCGGAATCTGCCGGTCTATCTGAGCCTACCTATGTTTGGTTATTAAAGAAGCTCTGTTTAAGTTAGTTCGCTTTTGGGTCCTCATTCACTCACCGTAACAAGAATAGAGAATAGGACTCATTCCAATAGAGAATAGGACTCATTCCAATAGAACAGAGAATAGGACTCATTCCAACAGAGAACAGGACTCATTCCAACAGAGAATAGGACTCATTCCAATAGAGAATAGGACTCATTCCAATAGAACAGAGAATAGGACTCATTCCAATAGAACAGAGAATAGGACTGATTCCAACAAAGAATAGGACTCATTCCAATAGAACAGAGAATAGGACTCATTCCAACAGAGAATAGGACTCATTCCAACAGAGAATATGACTCATTCCAACAGAGAATAGGACTCATTCCAATAGAACAGAGAATAGGACTCATTCCAACAGAGAATAGGACTCATTCCAATAGAACAGAGAATAGGACTCATTCCAACAGAGAATAGGACTCTTTCCAACAGAGAATAGGACTCATTCCAAAAGAGAATAGGACTCATTTCAACAGAGAATAAGACTCATTCCAATAGAACAGAGAATATGACTCATTCCAATAGAACAGAGAATAGGACTCATTCCAATAGAACAGAGAATAGGACTGATTCCAACAAAGAATAGGACTCATTCCAATAGAACAGAGAATAGGACTCATTCCAACAGAGAATAGGACTCATTCCAACAGAGAATATGACTCATTCCAACAGAGAATAGGACTCATTCCAATAGAACAGAGAATAGGACTCATTCCAACAGAGAATAGGACTCATTCCAATAGAACAGAGAATAGGACTCATTCCAACAGAGAATAGGACTCTTTCCAACAGAGAATAGGACTCATTCCAAAAGAGAATAGGACTCATTTCAACAGAGAATAAGACTCATTCCAATAGAACAGAGAATATGACTCATTCCAATAGAACAGAGAATAGGACTCATTCCAATAGAACAGAGAATAGGACTCATTCCAATAGAACAGAGAATAGGACTCATTCTAATAGAACAAAGAATAGGACTCATTCCAAAAGAGAATAGGACTCATTCCAATAGAGAATAGGACTCATTCCAATAGAACAGAGAATAGGACGCATTTAAACAGAGAATAGGACTCATTCCAACAGAGAATAGGACTCATTCCAATAGAACAGAGAATAGGACTCATTCCAACAGAGAATATGACTCATTCCAATAGAGAATAGGACTCATTCCAATAGAACAGAGAATAGGACTCATTCCAACAGAGAATAGGACTCATTCCAATAGAACAGAGAATAGGACTCATTCCAATAGAACAGAGAATAGGACTCATTCCAACAGAGAATAGGACTCATTCCAATAGAACAGAGAATAGGACTCATTCCAACAGAGAATAGGACTCATTCCAACAGAGAATATGACTCATTCCAACAGAGAATAGGACTCATTCCAATAGAACAGAGAATAGGACTCATTCCAACAGAGAATAGGACTCATTCCAATAGAACAGAGAATAGGACTCATTCCAACAGAGAATAGGACTCTTTCCAACAGAGAATAGGACTCATTCCAAAAGAGAATAGGACTCATTTCAACAGAGAATAAGACTCATTCCAATAGAACAGAGAATATGACTCATTCCAATAGAACAGAGAATAGGACTCATTCCAATAGAACAGAGAATAGGACTCATTCCAATAGAACAGAGAATAGGACTCATTCTAATAGAACAAAGAATAGGACTCATTCCAAAAGAGAATAGGACTCATTCCAATAGAGAATAGGACTCATTCCAATAGAACAGAGAATAGGACGCATTTAAACAGAGAATAGGACTCATTCCAACAGAGAATAGGACTCATTCCAATAGAACAGAGAATAGGACTCATTCCAACAGAGAATATGACTCATTCCAATAGAGAATAGGACTCATTCCAATAGAACAGAGAATAGGACTCATTCCAACAGAGAATAGGACTCATTCCAATAGAACAGAGAATAGGACTCATTCCAATAGAACAGAGAATAGGACTCATTCCAACAGAGAATAGGACTCATTCCAATAGAACAGAGAATAGGACTCATTCCAACAGAGAATAGGACATTCCAATAGAACAGAGAAAAGGACTCAATCCAATAGAACAGAGAATAGGACTCATTCCAATAGAACAGAGAATAGGACTCATTCCAACAGAGAATAGGACTCATTCCAACAGAGAATAGGACTCATTCCAATAGAGAATAAGACTCATTCTAATAGAACAGAGAATAGGACTCATTCCAACAGAGAATAGGACTCATTCCAACAGAGAATATGACTCATTCCAATAGAACAGAGAATAGGACTCATTCCAATAGAACAGAGAATAAGACTCATTCCAATCCAACAGAGAATAGGACTCATTCCAACAGAGAATAGGACTCATCCCAATAGAGAATAGGACTCATTCCAATATAACAGAGAATATGACTCATTCCAATATAACAGAGAATAGGACTCATTCCAATAGAACAGAGAATAGGACTCATTCAAATCCAACAGAGAATAAGACTCATTCCAATCCAACAGAGAATAGGACTCATTCCAACAGAGAATAGGACTCATTCCATCAGAGAATAGGACTCAATCCAACAGAGAATAAGACTCATTCCAATAGAGAATAGGACTCATCCCAATAGAGAATAGGACTCATTCCAATAGAACAGAGAATATGACTCATTCCATCAGAGAATAGGACTCAATCCAACAGAGAATAGGACTCATCCCAATAGAGAATAGGACTCATTCCAATAGAACAGAGAATAGGACTCATTCCAATATAACAGAGAATAGGACTCATTCCAATATAACAGAGAATATGACTCATTCCAATAGACAGAGAATAGGACTCATTCCAATAGAACAGAGAATAGGTCTCATTCCAATATAACAGAGAATATGACTCATTCCAATAGAACAGAGAATAGGACTCATTCCAACAGAGAATAGGACTCATTCCAATAGAACAGAGAATAGGACTCATTCCAATAGAACAGAGAATAGGACTCATTCCAATAGAACAGAGAATAGGACTCATTCCAATAGAACAGAGAATAGGACTCATTCCAATATAACAGAGAATAGGACTCATTCCAACAGAGAATATGACTCATTCCAACAGAGAATAGGACTCATTCCAATAGAAAAGAAAATAGGACTCATTCCAACAGAGAATAGGACTCATTCCAACAGAACAGAGAATAGGACTCATTCCAATAGAACAGAGAATAGGACTCATTCCAATAGAACAGAGAATAGGACTCATTCAAATCCAACAGAGAATAAGACTCATTCCAATCCAACAGAGAATAGGACTCATTCCAACAGAGAATAGGACTCATTCCAATAGAGAATAGGACTCAATCCAACAGAGAATAGGACTCATTCCAACAGAGAATAGGACTGATTCCAATAGAACAGAGAATAGGACTCATTCCAATAGAACAGAGAATAGGACTCATTCCAATAAAACAAAGAATAGGACTCATTCCAACAGAATAGAGAATAGGACTCATTCCAATAGAACAAAGAATAGGACTCATTCCAATAGAACAAAGAATAGGACTCATTCCAATAGAGAATAGGACTCATTCCAATAAAACAAAGAATAGGACTCATTCCAATAGAGAATAGGACTCATTCCAATAGAACAGAGAATAGGACTCAATCCAATAGAACAGAGAATAGGACTCATTCCAACAGAATAGAGAATAGGACTCATTCCAATAGAGAATAGGACTCATTCCAACAGAGAATAGGACTCATTCCAACAGAGAATAGGACTCATTCCAATAGAGAATAGGACTCATTCCATTAGAACAGAGAATAGGACTCATTCCAATAGAACAGAGAATAGGACTGATTCCAACAGAGAATAGGACTCATTCCAATAGAACAGAGAATAGGACTCATTCCAACAGAGAATAGGACTCATTCCAACAGAGAATATGACTCATTCCAATAGAGAATAGGACTCATTCCAATAGAACAGAGAATAGGACTCATTCCAACAGAGAATAGGACTCATTCTAATAGAACAAAGAATAGGACTCATTCCAAAAGAGAATAGGACGCATTCCAATAGAGAATAGGACTCATTCCAATCCAACAGAGAATAGGACTCTTTCCAACAGAGAATAGGACTCATTCCAAAAGAGAATAGGACTCATTTCAACAGAGAATAAGACTCATTCCAATAGAACAGAGAATATGACTCATTCCAATAGAACAGAGAATAGGACTCATTCCAATAGAACAGAGAATAGGACTCATTCCAATAGAACAGAGAATAGGACTCATTCTAATAGAACAAAGAATAGGACTCATTCCAAAAGAGAATAGGACTCATTCCAATAGAGAATAGGACTCATTCCAATAGAACAGAGAATAGGACGCATTTAAACAGAGAATAGGACTCATTCCAACAGAGAATAGGACTCATTCCAATAGAACAGAGAATAGGACTCATTCCAACAGAGAATATGACTCATTCCAATAGAGAATAGGACTCATTCCAATAGAACAGAGAATAGGACTCATTCCAACAGAGAATAGGACTCATTCCAATAGAACAGAGAATAGGACTCATTCCAATAGAACAGAGAATAGGACTCATTCCAACAGAGAATAGGACTCATTCCAACAGAGAATAGGACTCATTCCAATAGAACAGAGAATAGGACTCATTCCAATAGAACAGAGAATAGGACTCATTCCAACAGAGAATAGGACTCATTCCAACAGAGAATAGGACTCATTCCAATAGAACAGAGAATAGGACTCATTCCAATAGAACAGAGAATAAGACTCATTCCAATCCAACAGAGAATAGGACTCATTCCAACAGAGAATAGGACTCATCCCAATAGAGAATAGGACTCATTCCAATATAACAGAGAATATGACTCATTCCAATATAACAGAGAATAGGACTCATTCCAATAGAACAGAGAATAGGACTCATCCCAATAGAGAATAGGACTCATTCCAATATAACAGAGAATATGACTCATTCCAATATAACAGAGAATAGGACTCATTCCAATAGAACAGAGAATAGGACTCATTCAAATCCAACAGAGAATAAGACTCATTCCAATCCAACAGAGAATAGGACTCATTCCAACAGAGAATAGGACTCAATCCAACAGAGAATAGGACTCAATCCAACAGAGAATAGGACTCATTCCAATAGAGAATAGGACTCATTCCAACAGAGAATAGGACTCATTCCAACAGAGAATAGGACTCATTCCAATAGAACAGAGAATAGGACTCATTCCAATAGAACAGAGAATAGGACTCATTCCAATAAAACAAAGAATAGGACTCATTCCAACAGAATAGAGAATAGGACTCATTCCAATAGAACAAAGAATAGGACTCGTTCCAATAGAGAATAGGACTCATTCCAATAAAACAAAGAATAGGACTCATTCCAATAGAGAATAGGACTCATTCCATTAGAACAGAGAATAGGACTCAATCCAATAGAACAGAGAATAGGACTCATTCCAACAGAATAGAGAATAGGACTCATTCCAATAGAGAATAGGACTCATTCCAATCCAACAGAGAATAGGACTCATTCCAACAGAGAATAGGACTCATTCCAACAGAGAATAGGACTCATTCCAATAGAACAGAGAATAGGACTCATTCCAACAGAGAATAGGACTCATTCCAACAGAGAATATGACTCATTCCAATAGAACAGAGAATAGGACTCATTCCAATAGAACAGAGAATAGGACTCATTCCAATAGAACAGAGAATAGGACTCATTCCAACAGAGAATAGGACTCATTCCAACAGAGAATAGGACTCATTCCAATAGAACAGAGAATAGGACTCATTCCAATAGAACAGAGAATAGGACTCATTCCAACAGAGAATAGGACTCATTCCAACAGAGAATAGGACTCATTCCAATAGAACAGAGAATAGGACTCATTCCAATAGAACAGAGAATAAGACTCATTCCAATCCAACAGAGAATAGGACTCATTCCAACAGAGAATAGGACTCATCCCAATAGAGAATAGGACTCATTCCAATATAACAGAGAATATGACTCATTCCAATATAACAGAGAATAGGACTCATTCCAATAGAACAGAGAATAGGACTCATCCCAATAGAGAATATGACTCATTCCAATATAACAGAGAATATGACTCATTCCAATATAACAGAGAATAGGACTCATTCCAATAGAACAGAGAATAGGACTCATTCAAATCCAACAGAGAATAAGACTCATTCCAATCCAACAGAGAATAGGACTCATTCCAACAGAGAATAGGACTCAATCCAACAGAGAATAGGACTCAATCCAACAGAGAATAGGACTCATTCCAATAGAGAATAGGACTCATTCCAACAGAGAATAGGACTCATTCCAACAGAGAATAGGACTCATTCCAATAGAACAGAGAATAGGACTCATTCCAATAGAACAGAGAATAGGACTCATTCCAATAAAACAAAGAATAGGACTCATTCCAACAGAATAGAGAATAGGACTCATTCCAATAGAACAAAGAATAGGACTCGTTCCAATAGAGAATAGGACTCATTCCAATAAAACAAAGAATAGGACTCATTCCAATAGAGAATAGGACTCATTCCATTAGAACAGAGAATAGGACTCAATCCAATAGAACAGAGAATAGGACTCATTCCAACAGAATAGAGAATAGGACTCATTCCAATAGAGAATAGGACTCATTCCAATCCAACAGAGAATAGGACTCATTCCAACAGAGAATAGGACTCATTCCAATAGAACAGAGAATAGGACTCATTCCAATAGAACAGAGAATAGGACTCATTCCAACAGAGAATAGGACTCATTCCAATAAAACAAAGAATAGGACTCATTCCAACAGAGAATAGGACTCATTCCAACAGAGAATAGGACTCATTCCAATAGAACAGAGAATAGGACTCATTCCAACAGAGAATAGGACTCATTCCAACAGAGAATATGACTCATTCCAATAGAACAGAGAATAGGACTCATTCCAACAGAGAATATGACTCATTCCAATAGAACAGAGAATAGGACTCATTCCAACAGAGAATATGACTCATTCCAATAGAACAGAGAATAGGACTCATTCCAACAGAGAATAGGACTCATTCCAACAGAGAATAGGACTCATTCCAATAGAACAGAGAATAGGACTCATTCCAACAGAGAATAGGACTCATTCCAACAGAGAATATGACTCATTCCAATAGAACAGAGAATAGGGCTCATTCCAACAGAGAATATGACTCATTCCAATAGAGAATAGGACTCATTCCAATAGAACAGAGAATAGGACTCATTCCAACAGAGAATAGGACTCATTCCAATAGAACAGAGAATAGGACTCATTCCAACAGAGAATATGACTCATTCCAATAGAGAATAGGACTAATTCCAATAGAACAGAGAATAGGACTCATTCCAACAGAGAATAGGACTCATTCCAATAGAACAGAGAAAAGGACTCAATCCAATAGAACAGAGAATAGGACTCATTCCAATAGAACAGAGAATAGGACTCATTCCAATAGAACAGAGAATAGGACTCATTCCAACAGAGAATAGGACTCATTCCAACAGAGAATAGGACTCATTCCAATAGAACAGAGAATAGGACTCATTCCAATAGAGAATAGGACTCATTCCAACAGAGAATAGGACTCATTCCAATAGAACAGAGAATAGGACTCATTCCAATAGAGAATAGATCTCATTCCAATAGAACAGAGAATAGGACTCATTCCAATAGAACAGAGAATAGGACTCATTCCAATAGAACAAAGAATAGGACTCATTCCAATAGAACAAAAAATAGGACTCATTCCAATAGAGAATAGGACTCATTCCAATAGAGAATAGGACTCATTCCAATAGAGAATAGGACTCATTCCAATAGAACAAAGAATAGGACTCAATCCAATAGAACAGAGAATAGGACTCATTCCAACAGAGAATAGGACTCATTCCAATAGAACAAAAAATAGGACTCATTCCAATAGAGAATAGGACTCATTCCAATAGAACAAAGAATAGGACTCATTCCAATAGAACAAAGAATAGGACTCATTCCAATAGAGAATAGGACTCATTCCAATAAAACAAAGAATAGGACTCATTCCAATAGAGAATAGGACTCATTCCAATAGAACAGAGAATAGGACTCATTCCAATAGAACAGAGAATAGGACTCATTCCAATAGAACAAAGAATAGGACTCATTCCAATAGAACAAAGAATAGGACTCATTCCAATAGAGAATAGGACTCATTCCAATAAAACAAAGAATAGGACTCATTCCAATAGAGAATAGGACTCATTCCAATAGAACAAAGAATAGGACTCAATCCAATAGAACAGAGAATAGGACTCATTCCAACAGAATAGAGAATAGGACTCATTCCAATAGAACAAAAAATAGGACTCATTCCAATAGAGAATAGGACTCATTCCAATAAAACAAAGAATAGGACTCATTTCAACAGAGAATAGGACTCATTCTAATAGAACAGAGAATAGGACTCATTCCAACAGAGAATAGGACTCATTCCAATAGAACAAAGAATAGGACTCATTCCAATAGAACAGAGAATAGGACTCATTCCAATAGAACAGAGAATAGGACTCATTCCAACAGAGAATAGGACTCATTCTAATAGAACAGAGAATAGGACTCATTCCAACAGAGAATAGGACTCATTCCAATAGAACAAAGAATAGGACTCATTCCAATAGAACAGAGAATAGGACTCATTCCAACAGAGAATAAGACTCATTCCAACAGAAAATAGGACTCATTCCAATAGAACAGAGAATAGGACTCATTCCAATAAAACAGAGAATAGGACTCATTCCAACAGAGAATAGGACTCATTCCAATAGAACAGAGAATAGGACTCAATCCAATAGAACAGAGAATAGGACTCATTCTAATAGAACAAAGAATAGGACTCATTCCAATAGAGAATAGGACTCATTCCAATAGAACAGAGAATAGGACTCAATCCAATAGAACAGAGAATAGGACTCATTCCAACAGAGAATAGGACTCATTCAAACAGAGAATAGGACTCATTCCAATAGAGAATAGGACTCATTCCAATAGAACAGAGAATAGGACTCATTCCAATAGAACAGAGAATAGGACTCATTCCAACAGAGAATAGGACTCATTCCAATAGAGAATAGGACTCATTCCAATAGAACAGAGAATAGGACTCATTCCAACAGAGAATAAGACTCATTGCAACAGAGAATAAGACTCATTCCAATAGAACAGAGAATAAGACTCATTCCAATAGAACAGAGAATAGGACTCATTCCAACAGAACAGAGAATAGGACTCATTCAAACAGAGAATAGGACTCATTCCAACAGAGAATAGGACTCATTCCAATAGAACAGAGAATATGAGTCATTCCAACAGAGAATAGGACTCATTCCAACAGAGAATAGGACTCATTCCAACAGAGAATAGGACTCATTCCAATAGAACAGAGAATAGGACTCAATCCAACAGAGAATAGGACTCATTCCAACAGAGAATAAGACTCATTGCAACAGAGAATAAGACTCATTCCAATAGAACAGAGAATAAGACTCATTCCAATAGAACAGAGAATATGACTCATTCCAATAGAACAGAGAATAGGACTCATTCAAACAGAGAATAGGACTCATTCCAACAGAGAATAGGACTCATTCCAATAGAGAATAGGACTCATTCCAACAGAATAGAGAATAGGACTCATTCCAATAAAACAAAGAATAGGACTCATTCCAATAGGCTCTCTGTAGAGGAAAGGCTGTGCAACCACTGCACCACAGCAGAACTTGAGACAGAGCTGCATTTCCTGACTAAATGACCAAAATATATAAGAATTAGTTTCATTTCCCCAAATGTGAAACCCTTATTCAATGTTTCAAAGACATCTCTGATGAGGATAGGCTACCCGTCCTGTTGGGGGAGGGACAGGCTACCCGTCCTGTTGGGGGAGGGACAGGCTACCCGTCCTGTTGGGGGAGGGATAGGCTACCCGTCCTGTTGGGGGAGGACACAGAGAGCTGTGGGTTGGCAGCGCACTACATTGCTGCCTGTCATAAGATGAGGGACAGTGTCTGACAGACCAATCAACCTGCACATGTCCTCTACTGTATGCTTATTGTTATTGTTGAATGTGTTGGTTATTTTGACACTTGGTTATTGTTGTTACTGTTGTCCCGTTGACAATATTGATTCATATTGATTATTATTAATTATGTTAATATTGTAAATATCCAAAGAGAGAGAGAGAGAGAGAGAGAGAGAGAGAGAGAGAGAGAGAGAGAGAGAGATAGAGAGAGAGAGAGAGAGAGAGAGAGAGACAGAGAGAGAGAGAGAGAGAGAGAGAGAGAGAGAGAGAGAGAGAGAGAGACAGAGAGAGAGAGAGAGAGAGAGAGACAGAGAGAGAGACAGAGAGAGAGAGAGAGAGAGAGAGAGAGAGACAGAGAGAGACAGAGAGAGAGAGAGAGAGAGAGAGAGAGAGAGAGAGACAGAGAGAGAGAGAGAGACAGACAGACAGAGAGAGAGAGACCGAGAGAGAGAGAGAGAGAGAGAGACAGAGAGAGAGAGAAAGACAGAGAGAGAGAGAGAGACAGAGAGAGACAGAGAGAGAGAGAGAGAGAGACATACACACTATACCTGTGTAAAGACAGATAGGCATTTCCACAAACACAAACACATACCAACAACACACACATTCCAAGGACACAAACCCAACACACACACATTTCCACACACACGCACAAACCGCCCACACACACACAAACACACACAAAGAGACACACTCACAGAGACAGACACACAGACATCTGTAGAACAGCCGTAGTGTTGTAGCCTGACGCGTCTCAACGGGGAAGGGTTTGATGATGGGACAGGAATCACTGAGGTGTGTTGTAGCCTGACAGGTCTCAACGGGGAAGGGTTTGATGATGGGACGGGGACAGGAATCACTGAGGTGTGTTGTAGCCTGACGCGTCTCAACGGGGAAGGGTTTGATGATGGGACAGGAATCACTGAGGTGTGTTGTAGCCTGACAGGTCTCAACGGGGAAGGGTTTGGTGATGGGACAGGAATCACTGAGGTGTGTTGTAGCCTGACAGGTCTCAACGGGGAAGGGTTTGATGATGGGACAGGAATCACTGAGGTGTGTTGTAGCCTGACAGGTCTCAACGGGGAAGGGTTTGATGATGGGACGGGGACAGGAATCACTGAGGTGTGTTGTAGCCTGACGCGTCTCAACGGGGAAGGGTTTGGTGATGGGACGGGGACAGGAATCACTGAGGTGTGTTGTAGCCTGACAGGTCTCAACGGGGAAGGGTTTGATGATGGGACAGGAATCACTGAGGTGTGTTGTATTCTGACAGGTCTCAACGGGGAAGGGTTTGATGATGGGACAGGAATCACTGAGGTGTGTTGTACTCACCGTGTGGCCAGTTTATGACAGACGACTCCGCTGTCTGTGATGACCTCACTGAGACGCAGCTCTATGTGAACCTTTCCCTGAGGAACACAGTGTTACCATGGTTATCAAATCAAATCCTATTGGTCACATACACATGGTTATCAGATGTTATTGGTCACATACACATGGTTAGCAGATGTTACTGTGAGTGTAGAGAAATGCTTGTTACACACACCTGCAGAAATGCCTGTATGAACTGGGGACGTTGGGGTGAATGTGGAATAAACTATATGGTGATGGAGGGTCAATGTAGTATGAACTGTATGGGGGGTCAATGTGGAATAAACTGTATGGTGATGGGGAGTCAATGTGGAATAAACTATATGGTGATGGAGGGTCAATGTGGAATAAACGGTATGGTGATGGGGTCAATGTGGAATAAACGGTATGGTGATGGGGGTCAATGTGGAATAAACGGTATGGTGATGGGGAGTCAATGTGGAATAAACTATATGGTGATGGAGGGTCAATGTGGAATAAACGGTATGGTGATGGGGTCAATGTGGAATAAACGGTATGGTGATGGGGGTCAATGTGGAATAAACTGTATGGTGATGGGGGTCAATGTGGAATAAACTGTATGGTGATGGGGTCAATGTGGAATAAACAGTATGGTGATGGGGGTCAATGTGGAATAAACTGTATGGTGATGGGGGTCAATGTGGAATAAACGATATGGTGATGGGGGTCAATGTGGAATAAACGGTATGGTGATGGGGTCAATGTGGAATAAACGGTATGGTGATGGAGGGTCAATGTAGTATGAACTGTATGGGGAGTCAATGTGGAATAAACGGTATGGTGATGGGGGTCAATGTGGAATAAACTGTATGGTGATGGGGGTCAATGTAGTATGAACTGTATGGTGATGGGTCAATGTGGAATAAACGGTATGGTGATGGGGGTAAATGTGGAATAAACGGTATGGTGATGGGGTCAATGTGGAATAAACGGTATGGTGATGGGGGTCAATGTGGAATAAACGGTATGGTGATGGGGTCAATGTGGAATAAACTATATGGTGATGGAGGGTCAATGTGGAATAAACTATATGGTGATGGGGGAGGGTCAATGTGGAATAAACTGTTTTGGGGGGGTCAATGTAGTATGAACTCTATGGGGGGTCAATGTGGAATAAACTGTATGGTGATGGGGGGTCAATGTGGAATAAACTGTATGGTGATGTGGGTCAATGTGGAATAAACTGTTTTGGGGGGCAATGGATTATGAACTCTATGGGGGGTCAATGTGGAATAAACTGTTGTGGGGGGGTCAATGTGGAATAAACTGTATGGTGATGTGGGGAGGGTCAATGTGGAATAAACTGTATGGTGATGGGGGTCAATGTGGAATAAACTGTATGGTGATGGGGGGGATCAATGTGGTATGAACTGTATGGTGATGGGGGGGTCAATGTAGTATGAACTGTATGGTGATGGGGGGGTCAATGCAGTATGAACTGTATGGTGATGGGGGGGTCAATGTGGTATGAACTGGTTTGGCGGGGTCAATGTGGAATAAATTGTTTTGGGGGGGTCAATGTGGAATAAACTGTTTTGGGGGGATCAATGTGGTATGAACTGTATGGTGATGGAGGGGGATCAATGTGGTATGAACTGTATGGTGATGGGGGGGATCAATGTGGTATGAACTGTATGGTGATGGGGGGGTCAATGTAGTATGAACTGTATGGTGATGGAGGGGGATCAATGTAGTATGAACTGTATGGTGATGGAGGGGGATCAATGTAGTATGAACTGTATGGTGATGGGGGGGTCAATGTGGAATAAATTGTTTTGGGGGGGTCAATGTGGAATAAACTGTTTTGGGGGGATCAATGTGGTATGAACTGTATGGTGATGGGGGGGTCAATGTAGTACGAACTGTTTTGGGGGAGTCAATGTGGAATACATTGTTTTGGGGGGGTCAATGTGGTATAAACTGTTTTGGGGGGGTCAATGTGGAATATATTGTTTTGGGGGGGGTCAATGTGGAATAAACTGTTTTGGGGGGATCAATGTGGTATGAACTGTATGGTGATGTGGGTAAACTGTTTTGGCCCTGTCCGGGTGTGTTCTCGGATGGGGCCCCAGTGTCTCCTGACCCCTCCTGTCTCAGCCTCCAGTAGTTATGCTGCAGTAGTTTATGTGTCGGGGGGCTAGGGTCAGTTTGTTATATCTGGAGTACTTCTCCTGTCCTATTCGGTGTCCTGTGTGAATCTAAGTGTGCGTTCTCTAATTCTCTCTTTCTCTCTTTCTTTCTCTCTCTCGGAGGACCTGAGCCCTAGGACCATGCCTCAGGACTACCTGACATGATGACTCCTTGCTGTCCCCAGTCCACCTGGCCGTGCTGCTGCTCCAGTTTCAACTGTTCTGCCTTATTATTATTCGACCATGCTG
>NC_092164.1:7723182-7763182 GCF_045791955.1 Oncorhynchus clarkii lewisi
AGACACACACACACACAGTCACCCATATGTCTGGCCCTATAGAATAAAAACATGTTATTTACTGTCTGATTCCATTTAGTTCTTCCCAAATGTCATTTTCTCCATCTTGTTTTTCTAGGTTCCGATTTCCCCTGTTTTTTTTTCAGGACTTTCTCCCTCCAAATCACACGCTTTAATAGACAAAAAACCACATTGGATGTTCTTAGTCCACAACCATGTTTAAACCACATCAGGAGACCACGTTTGAGGTAGTTGCTCTTTATTTCCAACGTGTACCTAGTAACAGGCTAGCAAGAAGCTAACAAGAAGCTAGCAACAGGCTAGTAAGAGGCTAGTAAGAGGCTAGTAAGAGGCTAGTAAGAGGCTAGCAAGAGGCTAACAAGAAGCTAACAAGAGGCTAGTAAGAGGCTAGTAAGAGGCTAGCAAGAGACTAGTAAGAGGCTAGTAAGAGGCTAGCAAGAGACTAGTAAGAGGCTAGTAAGAGGCTAGCAAGAGAAGAGGCTAGTAAGAGGCTAGCAAGAGGCTAGTAAGAGGCTAGCAAGAGAAGAGGCTAGCAAGAGGCTAACAAGAGGCTAGCAACAGGCTAGTAAGAGGCTAGTAAGAGGCTAGCAAGAGACTAGTAAGAGAAGAGGCTAGCAAGAGGCTAACAAGAGGCTAGCAAGAGGCTAGCAAGAGCAGAGGCTAGAAAGAGGCTAGCAAGAGAAGAGGCTAGCAAGAGGCTAGCAAGAGAAGAGGCTAGCAAGAGGCTAACAAGAGGCTAGCAAGAGGCTAGCAAGAGAAGAGGCTAGCAAGAGGCTAACAAGAGAAGAGGCTAGCAAGAGGCTAGCAAGAGAAGAGGCTAGCAAGAGGCTAGCAAGAGCAGAGGCTAGCAAAAGGCTAGCAAGAGAAGAGGCTAGCATGAGGCTAGCAAGAGGCTAGCAAGAGGCTAGCAAGAGGCTGTGTTAATCTGTGTTTTTCTAGCGCACAAGTGACGGTAGAATTTGCAAAACAAATACCTACTGGACAGATGCAAATGATGCTGCTATCTTTCTGCCAGGTCAGCAGAGGAGACTGTGTAGTGGACTGACAAGGTTTTTACAGAAGCCTTTCTATCTACCATTAGACTTCTCATTAGCATCATCGCTAACGGATACACATAGTGGAAGACACACGCAGACAGGGGGCGTTCTCTCCTTGTCTCTACAGACAGGGGGCGTTCTCTCCTTGTCTCTACAGACAGGGGCGTTCTCTCCTTGTCTCTCCTTGTCTCTACAGACAGGGGCGTTCTCTCCTTGTCTCTACAGACAGGGGGCGTTCTCTCCTTGTCTCTTCAGACAGGGGGCGTTCTCTCCCTTGTCTCTACAGACAGGGGCGTTCTCTCCTTGTCTCTCCTTGTCTCTACAGACAGGGGGCGTTCTCTCCTTGTCTCTCCTTGTCTCTTCAGACAGGGGGCGTTCTCTCCTTGTCTCTACAGACAGGGGGCGTTCTCTCCTTGTCTCTTCAGACAGGGGCGTTCTCCTTGTCTCTTCAGACAGGGGTCGTTCTCTCCTTGTCTCTACAGACAGGGGCGTTCTCTCCTTGTCTCTTCAGACAGGGGCGTTCTCTCCTTGTCTCTTCAGACAGGGGCGTTCTCTCCTTGTCTCTACAGACAGGGGCGTTCTCTCCTTGTCTCTTCAGACAGGGGCGTTCTATCCTTGTCTCTCCTTGTCTCTACAGACAGGGGCGTTCTCCTTGTCTCTTCAGACAGGGGCGTTCTCTCCTTGTCTCTTCAGACAGGGGCGTTCTCTCCTTGTCTCTACAGACAGGGGCGTTCTCTCCTTGTCTCTTCAGACAGGGGCGTTCTCTCCTTGTCTCTTCAGACAGGGGCGTTCTCTCCTTGTCTCTCCTTGTCTCTACAGACAGGGGGCGTTCTCTCCTTGTCTCTTCAGACAGGGGCGTTCTCTCCTTGTCTCTCCTTGTCTCTACAGACAGGGGGTGTTCTCTCCTTGTCTGTTCAGACAGGGGCGTTCTCTCCTTGTCTCTTCAGACAGGGGCGTTCTCTCCTTGTCTCTTCAGACAGGGGCGTTCTCTCCTTGTCTCTTCAGACAGGGGCGTTCTCTCCTTGTCTCTACAGACAGGGGGCGTTCTCTCCTTGTCTCTTCAGACAGGGGCGTTCTCTCCTTGTCTCTTCAGACAGGGGCGTTCTCTCCTTGTCTGTACAGACAGGGGGCGTTCTCTCCTTGTCTCTTCAGACAGGGGCGTTCTCTCCTTGTCTCTCCTTGTCTCTACAGACAGGGGGCGTTCTCTCCTTGTCTCTTCAGACAGGGGCGTTCTCTCCTTGTCTCTCCTTGTCTCTACAGACAGGGGGTGTTCTCTCCTTGTCTCTTCAGACAGGGGCGTTCTCTCCTTGTCTCTTCAGACAGGGGCGTTCTCTCCTTGTCTCTTCAGACAGGGGCGTTCTCTCCTTGTCTCTTCAGACAGGGGCGTTCTCTCCTTGTCTCTTCAGACAGGGGCGTTCTCTCCTTGTCTCTTCAGACAGGGGCGTTCTCTCCTTGTCTCTACAGACAGGGGCGTTCTCTCCTTGTCTCTTCAGACAGGGGCGTTCTATCCTTGTCTCTCCTTGTCTCTACAGACAGGGGCGTTCTCCTTGTCTCTTCAGACAGGGGCGTTCTCTCCTTGTCTCTTCAGACAGGGGCGTTCTCTCCTTGTCTCTACAGACAGGGGCGTTCTCTCCTTGTCTCTTCAGACAGGGGCGTTCTCTCCTTGTCTCTCCTTGTCTCTACAGACAGGGGGCGTTCTCTCCTTGTCTCTTCAGACAGGGGCGTTCTCTCCTTGTCTCTCCTTGTCTCTACAGACAGGGGGTGTTCTCTCCTTGTCTCTTCAGACAGGGGCGTTCTCTCCTTGTCTCTTCAGACAGGGGCGTTCTCTCCTTGTCTCTTCAGACAGGGGCGTTCTCTCCTTGTCTCTTCAGACAGGGGCGTTCTCTCCTTGTCTCTACAGACAGGGGGCGTTCTCTCCTTGTCTCTTCAGACAGGGGCGTTCTCTCCTTGTCTCTTCAGACAGGGGCGTTCTCTCCTTGTCTGTACAGACAGGGGGCGTTCTCTCCTTGTCTCTTCAGACAGGGGCGTTCTCTCCTTGTCTCTTCAGACAGGGGCGTTCTCTCCTTGTCTCTTCAGACAGGGGCATTCTCTCCTTGTCTCTACAGACAGGGGGCTTTCTCTCCTTGTCTCTACAGACAGGGGCATTCTCCTTGTCTCTTCAGACAGGGGCGTTCTCTCCTTGTCTCTTCAGACAGGGGCGTTCTCTCCTTGTCTCTCCTTGTCTCTTCAGACAGGGGCGTTCTCTCCTTGTCTCTCCTTGTCTCTTCAGACAGGGGCGTTCACCTTGTCTCTTCAGACAGGGGCGTTCTCTCCTTGTCTCTTCAGACAGGGGCGTTCTCTCCTTGTCTCTACAGACAGGGGCTTTCTCTCCTTGTCTGTACAGACAGGGGCGTTCTCTCCTTGTCTCCTGGGGTAACTGGCTGAGGTAACTGGCTAAGGTAGCATGGGGTAGCAGCCTGGGGTAGCTGGCTTTTCTTTTCAGGTAACTGGACGTGGAGGACTAACCAGCATCCACACACACAGAGAGAGACAGACAGACACACAGAGAGCGACAGACAGACAGACAGACAGACAGACAGACAGACAGACAGAGAGCGACAGACAGACAGACAGACAGACAGACGTAATCAGTAACCCACCACAGAGAGACAGACAGGTGTAATCAGTAACCCACCACAGAGAGACAGACAGGTGTAATCAGTAACCCAACACAGACAGACAGACAGGTGTAATCAGTAACCCACCACAGAGAGACAGGTGTAATCAGTAACCCAACACAGACAGACAGACAGACAGGTGTAATCAGTAACCCACCACAGAGAGACAGACATGTGTAATCAGTAACCCACCACAGACAGACAGGTGTAATCAGTAACCCACCACAGAGACTTCTCGATGATCTTGGTTCTGAAGACCTCCTCCTGATCCAGGTTGACAGTACAGTAACAGTCTCTCATCCTGTTGGGACCTGGGTACGGAGGGATGTTCTTCGCCTCACCTGGAGGAGGAGGAGGAGGAGAAGGAGGAGGAAGAGGAGGAGGAGGAGAGAGAACAGAACAAAGGTTATCGGTTAGCAGGGCTGAACTCAGAAAGGGAGAACAGTGATGTAACTTTATTGAACGCTAACTGTCGAAAGCCTTGTTATAATGCATGGTAACTGTCGTAAGCCTTGTTATAATGCATCGTAACTGTCGTAAGCCTTGTTATAATGCATCGTAACTGTCGTAAGCCTTGTTATAATGCATCGTAACTGTCGTAAGCCTTGTTATAATGCTTTGTAACTGTCGTAAGCCTTGTTATAATGCATTGTAACTATCGGAGGCCTTGTTTTAATGCATCGTAACTGTCATAAGCCTTGTTATAATGCTTTGTAACTGTCGTAAGCCTTGTTATAATGCATTGTAACTATCGGAGGCCTTGTTTTAATGCATCGTAACTGTCGTAAGCCTTGGTATAATGCATTGCAACTGTCGTAAGCCTTGTTATAATGCATTGTAACGGTCGTAAGCCTTGTTATAATGCATTGTAACTGTCGTAAGCCTTGTTATAATGCATTGTAACTGTCGTAAGCCTTGTTATAATGCATTGTAACTGTCATAAGCCTTGTTGTAATGCATTGTAACTGTCGTAAGCCTTGTTATAATGCATTGTAACTGTTGTAAGCCTTGTTATAATGCATCGTAACTGTCGTAAGCCTTGTTATAATGCATCGTAACTGTCGTAAGCCTTGTTATAATGCATTGTAACTGTCGTAAGCCTTGTTATAATGCTTTGTAACTGTCGTAAGCCTTGTTATAATGCATTGTAACTGTCGTAAGCCTTGTTTTAATGCATCGTAACTGTCGTAAGCCTTGTTATAATGCATGGAAACTGTCGTAAGCCTTGTTATAATGCATTGTAACTGTCGTAAGCCTTGTTATAATGCATGGTAACTGTCGTAAGCCTTGTTATAATGCATTGTGACTGTCGTAAGCCTTGTTATAATGCATTGTAACTGTCGTAAGCCTTGTTATAATGCATTGTAACTGTCGTAAGCCTTGTTATATTATATATTATTATGTAATAGATTAGATTCTACTATATAGTCTCTCTCTCTCCCCCCTCTCTCTCTCTCTCTCTCCCCTTCTCTATCTCTCTCTCTCCCCCTCTCTCCCCCTTCTCTATCGCTCTCGCTCTCCCTCTCGCCCCCCCCCTCTCTCTCTCTCTCTCCCCCTTCTCTATCTCTCCCCCCTCTCTCTCTCCCTCTCTCCCCCTTCTCTATCTCTCGCTCTCCCCCCTCTCTCTATCCCTCTCCCCTTTCTCTCTCCCCCCTCTCTCTACTCCCCCTCTCTCTCAATTCAAGGGGCTTTATTGGCATGGGAAACATGTGTTAACGTTGCCAAAGCAAGTGAAGTAGATTATATACAAAAGTGAAATAAACAATCAAAATGAACAGTAAACATTACACATACAGAAGTTCCAAAAGAATAAATACATTTATTAAACACATATTTATTAAACACATATTATATATATATATACAGTGTTGTAATGATGTACAAATGGTTAAGGTTACACAAGGGAAAATAAATAAACATAAACATGGGTTGTATTTACAATGGTGTTTGTTCTTCCCTGGTTGCCCTTTTCTTGTGGCAACAGGTCACAAATCTTGCTGCTGTGATGTCACACTGTGGTATTTCACCCAATAGATATGGGAGTTTACAGCCGCACACACACACACACACACACACACACAAACACACGGCCGCACACACACCACCTCACACACACACACACACACACACACACACACACACACACACACACACACACACACACACACACACACACACACACAAACACACACACACACACACACACAAACACACACACACACACACACACACACACACACACACACACACACACGCACACACACACACACACACACAGCCACACGCTTGCAGAGAGGCTGTGCTCCTGACATGAACCAGATTAATACGAGATGTCCTCTCATACCCTCTCCTCCCTGTGTGTGTGTGTGAGTGTGTGTGTGTGGGGGGGGGGGGGGGGGGGGGTTATTTCCCCCTGGGGGCAGGAAGCCAATTCATTCATCAGAACATGTGTGAAAGAGCACTCCCTTACACAGGAATGTGGTCCAACCACCCACATTATAACAGACACACACACACACACAGTCCGACCAGCCACCTTATAAAACACACACACACACACAAACACACACACACACACACACACACAGAGAGACCACATGTTACATTATATATTATAGACCTTTAGGCCTAAACACTTCATCCTGTCACTTCATCCAGTCACTTCATCCAGTCACTTCATCCAGTCACTTCATCCAGTCACTTCATCCTGTCACTTCATCCTGTCACTTCATCCAGTCACTTCATCCAGTCACTTCATCCAGTCACTTCATCCAGTCACTTCATCCAGTCACTTCATCCAGTCACTTCATCCTGTCACTTCATCCTGTCACTTCATCCTGTCACTTCATCCTGTCACTTCATCCAGTCACTTCATCCAGTCACTTCATCCTGTCACTTCATCCAGTCACTTCATCCAGTCACTTCATCCTGTCACTTCATCCAGTCACTTCATCCTGTCACTTCATCCAGTCACTTCATCCAGTCACTTCATCCTGTCACTTCATCCTGTCACTTCATCCAGTCACTTCATCCAGTCACTTCATCCAGTCACTTCATCCAGTCACTTCATCCAGTCACTTCATCCAGTCACTTCATCCAGTCACTTCATCCTGTCACTTCATCCAGTCACTTCATCCAGTCACTTCATCCAGTCACTTCATCCTGTCACTTCATCCAGTCACTTCATCCTCTCACTTCATCCAGTCACTTCATCCAGTCACTTCATCCAGTCACTTCATCCTGTCACTTCATCCTGTCACTTCATCCAGTCACTTCATCCAGTCACTTCATCCTGTCACTTCATCCAGTCACTTCATCCTCTCACTTCATCCAGTCACTTCATCCTCTCACTTCATCCAGTCAATTCATCCAGTCAATTCATCCAGTCACTTCATCTAGTCACTTCATCCAGTCACTTCATCCAGTCACTTCACCCAGTCACTTCATCCTGTCACTTCATCCAGTCACTTCATCCTGTCACTTCATCCAGTCACTTCATCCAGTCACTTCACCCTGTCACTTCATCCTCTCTCTAGCCATAATGTATTGTGAATGGGTGACTCAAGCCATACTGTATTGTGAATGGGTGACTCTAACCATACTGTATTGTGAATGGGTGACTCAAGCCATACTGTATTGTGAATGGGTGACTCAAGCCATACTGTATTGTGAATGGGTGACTCACGCCATACTGTATTGTGAATGGGTGACTCTAGCTATACTGTATTGTGAATGGGTGACTCAAGCCATACTGTATTGTGAATGGGTGACTCAAGCCATACTGTATTGTGAATGGGTGACTCAAGCCATACTGTATTGTGAATGGGTGACTCAAGCCATACTGTATTGTGAATGGGTGACTCTATCCATACTGTATTGTGAATGGGTGACTCAAGCCATACTGTTTTGTGAATGGGTGACTCTAGCCATACTGTATTGTGAATGTGTGACTCTAGCCATACTGTATTGTGAATGGGTGACTCTAGCCATACTGTATTGTGAATGGGTGACTCAAGCCATACTGTATTGTGAATGTGTGACTCTAGCCATACTGTTTTGTGAATGGGTGACTCTAGCCATGCTGTATTGTGAATGGGTGACTCTAGCCATACTGTATTGTCAATGGGTGACTCTAACCATACTGTATTGTGAATGGGTGACTCAAGCCATACTGTATTGTGAATGGGTGACTCACGCCATACTGTATTGTGAATGGGTGACTCAAGCCATACTGTTTTGTGAATGGGTGACTCAAGCCATACTGTATTGTGAATGGGTGACTCTAACCATACTGTATTGTGAATGGGTGACTCAAGCCATACTGTATTGTGAATGGGTGACTCAAGCCATACTGTTTTGTGAATGGGTGACTCAAGCCATACTGTATTGTGAATGGGTGACTCTAGCCATACTGTATTGTGAATGGGTGACTCTAGCCATACTGTATTGTGAATGGGTGACTCAAGCCATACTGTATTGTGAATGGGTGACTCTAACCATACTGTTTTGTGAATGGGTGACTCTAACCATACTGTATTGTGAATGGGTGACTCAAGCCATACTGTATTGTGAATGGGTGACTCAAGCCATACTGTATTGTGAATGGGTGACTCTAGCCATACTGTATTTTAAATGGGTGACTCTAGCCATACTGTATTGTGAATGGGTGACACAAGCCATACTGTATTGTGAATGGGTGACTCTAGCCATACTGTATTGTGAATGGGTGACTCTAGCCATACTGTATTGTGAATGGGTGACTCTAGCCATACTGTATTGTGAATGGGTGACTCAAGCCATACTGTATTGTGAATGGGTGACTCAAGCCATACTGTATTGTGAATGGGTGACTCAAGCCATACTGTATTGTGAATGGGTGACTCTAGCCATACTGTATTGTGAATGGGTGACTCTAGCCATACTGTATTGTGAATGGGTGACTCAAGCCATACTGTATTGTGAAGGGTGACTCAAGCCATACTGTATTGTGAATGGGTGACTCTAGCCATACTGTATTGTGAATGGGTGACTCTAGCCATACTGTATTGTGAATGGGTGACTCTAGCCATACTGTATTGTGAATGGGTGACTCTAGCCATACTGTATTGTGAATGGGTGACTCTAGCTATACTGTATTGTGAATGGGTGACTCTAGCCATACTGTATTGTGAATGGGTGACTCTAGCTATACTGTATTGTGAATGGGTGACTCTAGCCATACTGTATTGTGAATGGGTGACTCTAGCTATACTGTATTGTGAATGGGTGACTCTAGCCATACTGTATTGTGAATGGGTGACTCTAGCCATACTGTATTGTGAATGGGTGATTCTAGCTATACTGTATTGTGAATGGGTGACTCTAGCCATACTGTATTGTGAATGGGTGACTCTAGCTATACTGTATTGTGAATGGGTGACTAGCCATACTGTATTGTGAATGGGTGACTCTAGCCATACTGTATTGTGAATGGGTGACTCTAGCCATACTGTATTGTGAATGGGTGACTCTAGCCATACTGTATTGTGAATGGGTGACTCAAGCCATACTGTATTGTGAATGGGTGACTCTAGCCATACTGTATTGTGAATGGGTGACTCTAGCCATACTGTATTGTGAATGGGTGACTCAATCTTGCAGCAATTTATATGTTTATATATGTCGAATACACACACACACACACACACACACCAAGCCGGAGGTCTGAGGTCCTCCCTATAGCTCCCCTACCAAGCCGGAGGTCCTCCCTATAGCTCCCCTACCAAGCCTGAGGTCCTCCCTATAGCTCCCCTACCAAGCCTGAGGTCCTCCCTATAGCTCCCCTACCAAGCCTGAGGTCCTCCCTATAGCTCCCCTACCAAGCCTGAGGTCCTCCCTATAGCTCCCCTACCAAGCCGGAGGTCCTCCCTATAGCTCCCCTACCAAGCCGGAGGTCTGAGGTCCTCCCTATAGCTCCCCTACCAAGCCTGAGGTCCTCCCTATAGCTCCACTACCAAGCCTGAGGTCCTCCCTATAGCTCCCCTACCAAGCCTGAGGTCCTCCCTATAGCTCCCCTACCAAGCCTGAGGTCCTCCCTATAGCTCCCCTACCAAGCCTGAGGTCCTCCCTATAGCTCCCCTACCAAGCCTGAGGTCCTCCCTATAGCTCCCCTACCAAGCCGGAGGTCCTCCCTATAGCTCCCCTACCAAGCCGGAGGTCTGAGGTCCTCCCTATAGCTCCCCTACCAAGCCTGAGGTCCTCCCTATAGCTCCCCTACCAAGCCTGAGGTCTGAGGTCCTCCCTATAGCTCCCCTACCAAGCCTGAGGTCCTCCCTATAGCTCCCCTACCAAGCCTGAGGTCTGAGGTCCTCTCTATAGCTCCTCTACCAAGCCTGAGGTCCTCCCTATAGCTCCACTACCAAGCCTGATGTCTGAGGTCCTCCCTATAGCTCCACTACCAAGCCTTAGGTGTGAAGTCCGCCCTATAGCTCCCCTACCAAGCCTGAGGTCCTCCCTATAGCTCCCCTACCAAGCCTGAGGTCCTCCCTATAGCTCCCCTACCAAGCCTGAGGTCTGAGGTCCTCCCTATAGCTCCCCTACCAAGCCTGAGGTCCTCCCTATAGCTCCCCTACCAAGCCTGAGGTCCTCCCTATAGCTCCCCTACCAAGCCTGAGGTCCTCCCTATAGCTCCCCTACCAAGCCTGAGGTCCGCCCTATAGCTCCCCTACCAAGCCTGAGGTCCTCCCTATAGCTCCCCTACCAAGCCTGAGGTCTGAGGTCCTCCCTATAGCTCCCCTACCAAGCCTGAGGTCTGAGGTCCTCCATATAGCTCCCCTACCAAGCCTGAGGTCTGAGGTCCTCCCTATAGCTCCCCTACCAAGCCTGAGGTCCTCCCTATAGCTCCCCTACCAAGCCTGAGGTCCGCCCTATAGCTCCCCTACCAAGCCTGAGGTCTGAGGTCCGTCCTATAGCTCCCCTACCAAGCCTGAGGTCTGAGGCCCTCCCTATAGCTCTCCTACCAAGCCTGGGAAAAACCAAACTGGGGATGGGGGAGGGGGGAAAGAGAAAGAGGGGTAAGCAGCAAGAGAGACACAGAGAGAGATGTACAACAGGAAATGAGATGGAGCGAAAGGAATTCCAAACTGCATTCAAGACATGATTTAAAAAGCCCTGAACAACCCAGTAACTTTGAAAGAACAGGGAGAAGAGAGATGGCGTTTAAAGAGATAGAGGTGGAGGGAGACCAGTGTTACCCCTAGACAACCTCTGAAGGAGTTTAAAGAGATAGAGGATACAAGTGTTACCCCCTAGACAACCTCTGGAGGAGTTTAAAGAGATAGAGGTAGAGACCAGTGTTACCCCCTAGACAACCTCTGAAGGAGTTTAAAGAGATAGAGGTAGAGACCAGTGTTACCCCCTAGACAACCTCTGGAGGAGTTTAAAGAGATAGAGATAGAGATAGAGGTGGAGGGAGACCAGTGTTACCCCCTAGACAACCTCTGAAGGAGTTTAAAGAGATAGAGGAGATCAGTGTTACCCCCTAGACAACCTCTGGAGGAGTTTAAAGAGATAGAGGTAGGGAGACCAGTGTTACCCCCTAGACAACCTCTGGAGGAGTTTAAAGAGATAGAGGTAGGGAGACCAGTGTTACCCCCTAGACAACCTCTGGAGGAGTTTAAAGAGATAGAGGAGACCAGTGTTACCCCCTAGACAACCTCTGGAGGAGTTTAAAGAGATAGAGGAGACCAGTGTTACCCCCTAGACAACCCCTGGAGGAGTTTAACGAGATAGAGGGAGACCAGGGTTACCCCTAGACAACCTCTGAAGGAGTTTAAAGAGATAGAGGGAGACCAGGGTTACCCCTAGACAACCTCTGAAGGAGTTTAAAGAGATAGAGGAGACCAGTGTTACCCCCTAGACAACCTCTGGAGGAGTTTAAAGAGATAGAGGAGACCAGTGTTACCCCCTAGACAACCTCTGGAGGAGTTTAAAGAGATAGAGATAGAGGAGACCAGTGTTATCCCCTAGACAACCCCTGGAGGAGTTTAAAGAGATAGAGATAGAGGTAGAGACCAGTGTTACCCCCTAGACAACCTCTGAAGGAGTTTAAAGAGATAGAGGAGACCAGTGTTACCCCCTAGACAACCTCTGAAGGAATTTAAAGATATAGAAGAGACCAGTGTTACCCCCTAGACAACCTCTGAAGGAGTTTAAAGAGATAGAGGTAGAGGGAGACCAGTGTTACCCCCTAGACAACCTCTGGAGGAGTTTAAAGAGATAGAGATAGAGGAGACCAGTGTTACCCCCTAGACAACCCCTGGAGGAGTTTAAAGAGATAGAGATAGAGGAGACCAGTGTTACCCCCTAGACAACCTCTGGAGGAGTTTAAAGAGATAGAGGTAGAGAGACCAGTGTTACCCCCTAGACAACCTCTGAAGGAGTTTAAAGAGATAGAGGAGACCAGTGTTACCCCCTAGACAACCTCTGGAGGAGTTTAAAGAGATAGAGGTAGAGACCAGTGTTACCCCCTAGACAACCTCTGAAGGAGTTTAAAGAGATAGAGGAGATCAGTGTTACCCCTAGACAACCTCTGAAGGAGTTTAAAGAGATAGAGGAGACCAGTGTTACCCCCTAGACAACCTCTGGAGGAGTTTAAAGAGATAGAGGAGACCAGTGTTACCCCCTAGACAACCTCTGGAGGAGTTTAAAGAGATAGAGGAGACCAGTGTTACCCCCTAGACAACCTCTGGAGGAGTTTAAAGAGATAGAGGTAGAGACCAGTGTTACCCCCTAGACAACCTCTGGAGGAGTTTAAAGAGATAGAGGAGACCAGTGTTACCCCCTAGACAACCTCTGAAGGAGTTTAACGAGATAGAGGAGGAGGGAGACCCGTGTTACCCCCTAGACAACCTCTGGAGGAGTTTAAAGAGATAGAGGTGGAGGGAGACCAGTGTTACCCCCTAGACAACCTCTGGAGGAGTTTAAAGAGATAGAGGTGGAGGGAGACCAGTGTTACCCCCTAGACAACCTCTGGAGGAGTTTAAAGAGATAGAGGTGGAGGGAGACCAGTGTTTCCCCCTAGACCACCTCTGGAGGAGTTTAAAGAGATAGAGGTGGAGGGAGACCAGTGTTACCCCCTAGACAACCTCTGGAGGAGTTTAAAGAGATAGAGGTGGAGGGAGACCAGTGTTACCCCCTAGACAACCTCTGGAGGAGTTTAAAGAGATAGAGGTGGAGGGAGACCAGTGTTACCCCCTAGACAACCTCTGGAGGAGTTTAAAGAGATAGAGGTGGAGGGAGACCCGTGTTACCCCCTAGACAACCTCTGGAGGAGTTTAAAGAGATAGAGGTGGAGGGAGACCCGTGTTACCCCCTAGACAACCTCTGAAGGAGTTTAAAGAGATAGAGGAGACCAGTGTTACCCCCTAGACAACCTCTGAAGGAGTTTAAAGAGATAGAGGAGACCAGTGTTACCCCCTAGACAACCTCTGAAGGAGTTTAAAGAGATAGAGGAGACCAGTGTTACCCCCTAGACAACCTCTGAAGGAGTTTAAAGAGATAGAGGAGACCAGTGTTACCCCCTAGACAACCTCTGGAGGAGTTTAAAGAGATAGAGGTGGAGGGAGACCAGTGTTTCCCCCTAGACAACCTCTGGAGGAGTTTAAAGAGATAGAGGTGGAGGGAGACCAGTGTTACCCCCTAGACAACCTCTGAAGGAGTTTAAAGAGATAGAGGAGACCAGTGTTACCCCCTAGACAACCTCTGGAGGAGTTTAAAGAGATAGAGGTGGAGGGAGACCAGTGTTACCCCCTAGACAACCTCTGAAGGAGTTTAAAGAGATAGAGGAGACTAGTAATACCCCCTAGACAACCTCTGATGGAGTTTAAAGGCCTGTATATGTGTAACGGTTTTCCTCCTCGTCTGAGGAGGAGTAGGAGAGATCGGACCAATAGGCAGCATGGTACGTGTCCATGTTAATATGTATTTAAACTGAACACAAAAAAACTAAATAACAAGAGAACGAACGAAAACGAAACAGTTCTGTAGAAACACAGAGACAGAAAACAACTACCCACAAATCATAGCAGGAAAACAGGCTGCCTAAGTATGGTTCTCAATCAGAGACAACGATAAACAGCTGCCTCTGATTGGGAGCCATACCAGGCCTAAACACATAGAAATACTAAAACATAGAACAACACATAGAATGCCCACCCCAACTCACGCCCTGACCAAACTAAAACCTAAAGACCTAAAGAAGGAACTAAGGTCAAGACGTGACAGTATCAGCATTTCAGTGAATGTAACTTCTAATAGAACAATCCTCTTTCACCAGACAGACTCCTCCCCTTCAGACAAACCTTTTAGGACGTAGTAAATGAGTTGACAATTCACCAAGGGAACACACACACACACACACAGACGCACACAGACACACACACAGACACACACACACACACACAGAGAAGGGCACTTTGTCCTCCCAGGCAGCCCTTAAGGAGCGAGGGGAGGAGGGTGTACGATCTTCTCATATCTCTATAGTTCATTAATGACTAACTGAGTTAAGGAGTCTGACATCATTACATGACCCTGAGATTACCTGTATTACAGACCCCTGAGATTACCTGTATTACAGACCACTGAGATTACCTGTATTACAGACCACTGAGATTACCTGTATTACAGACCACTGAGATTACCTGTATTACAGACCACTGAGCCAGTCCAGCTGGTCTCTCCAGAGAGGTCATGACAAGTGGCCAGTCCAGCTGGTAGCTCTAGAGAGGACATGACCAGTGGCCAGTCCAGCTGGTCTCTCCAGAGAGGTCATGACCAGTGGCCAGTCCAGCTGGTCTCTCCAGAGAGGTCATGACCAGTGGCCAGTCCAGCTGGTCTCTCCAGAGAGGTCATGACCAGTGGCCAGTCCAGTTGGTCGCTCTAGAGAGGTCATGACCAGTGGCCAGTCCAGCTGGTCTCTCCAGAGAGGTCATGACCAGTGGCCAGTCCAGCTGGTCTCTCCAGAGAGGTCATGACCAGTGGCCAGTCCAGCTGGTAGCTCTAGAGAGGTCATGACCAGTGGCCAGTCCATCTGGTAGATCTAGAGAGGTCATGACCAGTGGCCAGTCCATCTGGTAGATCTAGAGAGGTCATGACCAGTGGCCAGTCCAGCTGGTAGGTCCAGAGATGTCATGACCAGTGGCCAGTCCAGCTGGTAGGTCCACAGATGTCATGACCAGTGGCCAGTCCAGCTGGTCTCTCCAGAGAGGTCATGACCAGTGGCCAGTCCAGCTGGTCTCTCCAGAGAGGTCATGACCAGTGGCCAGTCCAGCTGGTCTCTCCAGAGAGGTCATGACCAGTGGCCAGTCCAGCTGGTAGCTCTAGAGAGGTCATGACCAGTGGCCAGTCCAGCTGGTAGGTCCAGAGATGTCATGACCAGTGGCCAGTCCAACTGGTCTCTCCAGAGAGGTCATGACCAGTGGCCAGTCCAGCTGGTCTCTCCAGAGAGGTCATGACCAGTGGCCAGTCCAGCTGGTAGCTCTAGAGAGGTCATGACCAGTGGCCAGTCCAGCTGGTAGGTCCAGAGATGTCATGACCAGTGGCCAGTCCAACTGGTCTCTCCAGAGAGGTCATGACCAGTGGCCAGTCCAGCTGGTAGCTCTAGAGAGGTCATGACCAGTGGCCAGTCCAGCTGGTAGGTCCAGAGAGGTCATGACCAGTGGCCAGTCCAGCTGGTAGCTCTAGAGAGGTCATGACCAGTGGCCAGTCCAGCTGGTCTCTCCAGAGATGTCATGACCAGTGGCCAGTCCAACTGGTCTCTCCAGAGAGGTCATGACCAGTGGCCAGTCCAGCTGGTCTCTCCAGAGAGGTCATGACCAGTGGCCAGTCCAGCTGGTAGCTCTAGAGAGGTCATGACCAGTGGCCAGTCCAGCTGGTAGGTCCAGAGATGTCATGACCAGTGGCTAGTCCAACTGGTCTCTCCAGAGAGGTCATGACCAGTGGCCAGTCCAGCTGGTAGCTCTAGAGAGGTCATGACCAGTGGCCAGTCCAGCTGGTAGGTCCAGAGAGGTCATGACCAGTGGCCAGTCCAGCTGGTAGCTCTAGAGAGGTCATGACCAGTGGCCAGTCCAGCTGGTCTCTCCAGAGAGATCATGACCAGTGGCCAGTCCAGCTGGTCTCTCCAGAGAGATCATGACCAGTGGCCAGTCCAGCTGGTCTCTCCAGAGAGGTCATGACCAGTGGCCAGTCCAGCTGGTCTCTCCAGAGAGGTCATGACCAGTGGCCAGTCCAGCTGGTCTCTCCAGAGAGGTCATGACCAGTGGCCAGTCCAGCTGGTCTCTCCAGAGAGGTCCTGACCAGTGGCCAGTCCAGCTGGTCTCTCCAGAGAGGTCCTGACCAGTGGCCAGTCCAGCTGGTCTCTCCAGAGAGGTCCTGACCAGTGGCCAGTCCAGCTGGTCTCTCCAGAGAGGTCATGACCAGTGGCCAGTCCAGCTGGTCTCTTCAGAGAGGTCATGACCAGTGGCCAGTCCAGCTGGTAGGTCCAGAGAGGTCATGACGTCTTGAGGTTGTGATATGCTGCTAGATTCAGTTAGTGAACACACTATAGTATCATTCATCCAGTCCAGGCTAATGTTAACACAACAACATTACTGCCAATGGATCACATGACCAAACAAACATACACACAGTACACGCACACATACAGCACACACACACATACAGCACACACACATACAGCACACACACATACAGCACACACACATACAGCACACACACAGACCTCCGCCATTTGCCAGGGTCAGAGAGGAAGAGAGGCTAACAGTCAACCAGCTAGACTCAGTCAGAGTGTTATCCAAGCAGGAAGTCTACTAGAACTCTACAGGAGGAGGGGTATGGCTGTTGGGCTGGCTGGAGGTGGAACTCTACAGGAGGAGGGGTATGGCTGTTGGGCTGGCTGGAGGTGGAACTCTACAGGAGGAGGGGTATGGCTGGTGGGCTGGCTGGAGGTGGAACTCTACAGGAGGAGGTGTATGGCTGTTGGGCTGGCTGGAGGTGGAACTCTACAGGAGGAGGGGTATGGCTGGTGGGCTGGCTGGAGGTGGAACTCTACAGGAGGAGGGGTATGGCTGTTGGGCTGGCTGGAGGTGGAACTCTACAGGAGGAGGGGTATGGGTGTTTATTTAAATATCTCTCTGTCTCTGAATATCATTCAGAGTATATATTTAAATATCTCGCTGTCTCTGAATATCATTCAGAGTATTTATTTAAATATCTCTCTGTCTCTGAATATCATTCAGAGTATATATTTAAATATCTCGCTGTCTCTGAATATCATTCAGAGTATTTATTTAAATATCTCGCTGTCTCTGAATATCATTCAGAGTATTTATTTAAATATCTCTCTGCCTCTGAATATCATTCAGAGTATGTATTTAAATATCTCTCTGTCTCGGAAAGTCATTCAGAGTATTTATTTAAACATGTATTTCTCACTTCTGCTAACCGCAGACCAGATAGATAATGTGCTGCTCTCAGTTTCAATGGGAGGTGTCAACAGAGATTTCACTCACTCACACACCTGCACATACTCACCACATCCAACAAACTGGGCAAGGCCTTCGTTCTACAATCTCCTTTGAACACAGCACAGGACAGGAAGAGGAGTGTCAGGGTGTTGTTGTCAGTTAGTATGACCGTGTTCCTGTCTGTGAGGGGCGAGGTGACTCTGCTACTGTTGACAACCAGTAGCAAAGAGATATTGAGGCGATGTTGCTAGGATAGACAGATAGAATCTAACAGACAGTGTGAGGGTGTAGACAGTTGGAGAGATAGATAGAGAGGCCATGTTGCTAGGGTAGACAGATATAATCTAACAGACAGTGTGAGGGTGTAGACAGTTGGAGAGATAGATAGAGACCATGATGCTAGGGTAGACAGATATAATCTAACAGACAGTGTGAGGCTGTAGACAGTTGGAGAGATAGATAGAGAGGCCATGTTGCTAGGTTACTGGTGTAGCTTTGTTGTCAGTCTGGCATCTTCTGATTTACAGTGTAGATACCAGTTCAGTGATGTCACTGATTTACAGTGTAGATACCAGTTCAGTGATGTCACTGATTTAAAGTTACATCACTGTAACCCTAACCCATTTACACCTTCTACAGGCTTATGTACCCCACCATACTGGGGTACCTTCTACATACTGGGGTACCTTCTACAGGCTTATGTACCCCACCATACTGGGGTACCTTATTAAATACTGGGGTACCTTCTACATACTGGGGGACCTTCTACAGGCTTATGTACCCCACCATACTGGGGTAACTTATTAAATACTGGGGTACCTTCTACATACTGGGGGACCTTCTACAGGCTTATGTACCCCACCATACTGGGGTACCTTCTACATACTGGGGGACCTTCTACAGGCTTATGTACCCCACCATACTGGGGTACCTTATTAAATACTGGGGTACCTTCTACATACTGGGGGACCTTCTACAGGCTTATGTACCCCACCATACTGGGGTACCTTATTAAATACTGGGGTACCTTCTACATACTGGGGGACCTTCTACAGGCTTATGTACCCCACCATACTGGGGTACCTTATTAAATACTGGGGTACCTTCTACATACTGGGGGACCTTCTACAGGCTTATGTACCCCACCATACTGGGGTACCTTATTAAATACTGGGGTACCTTCTACATACTGGGGGACCTTCTACAGGCTTATGTACCCCACCATACTGGGGTACCTTATTAAATACTGGGGTACCTTCTACATACTGGGGGACCTTCTACAGGCTTATGTACCCCACCATACTGGGGTAACTTCTACAGGCTTATGTACCCCACCATACTGGGGTATACCTTTGTTCCTCACCAAACAATCAAATCAATCTAATCACAAGGTGTGTGCTTGACATGTTACCAGTACGTGTTGGGGTCACTTCAATCACAAGGTGTGTGCTTGACATGTTACCAGTACGTGTTGGGGTCACTTCAATCACAAGGTCTGTGCTTGACAGACCACAGCAGACTTCACTAGTCGTGTTTCTGGGACTCTGTGTCAATGTCACCAGGTAAAGGTGTTTACAATAAGGGACCATGACGCCTGAAGGTTAGAGAGACAGAGACAAAGAGAGAGAGAGAGACAGAGAGAGAGGCAGAGAGAGACAGAGAGAGAGACAGAGAGAGAGAGAGAGAGAGAGAGGGAGAGAGAGAGAGAGAGAGAGAGAGGCAGAGAGAGAGGCAGAGAGAGACAGAGAGAGAGACAGAGAGAGAGAGAGAGAGAGAGAGAGGCAGAGAGAGAGGCAGAGAGAGACAGAGACAGAGAGAGAGAGAGAGAGAGAGAGAGAGAGAGAGAGGCAGAGAGAGAGGGAGAGAGAGGGAGAGAGATAGATAGAGAGAGAGAGAGAGAGACAGAGAGAGACAGAGAGAGAGAGACAGAGAGAGAGACAGAGAGAGAGAGAGAGAAAGAGACAGAGAGAGAGAGAGAGAGAGAGAGAGAGAGAGAGAGAGAGAGAGAGAGGAGAGAGAGAGAGAGAGAGAGAGAGGCAGAGAGAGAGGCAGAGAGAGACAGAGAGAGAGACTTCACTAGTCGTGTTTCTGGGACTCTGTGTCAATGTCACCAGGTAAAGGTGTTTACAATAAGGGACCATGACGCCTGAAGGTTAGAGACAGAGAGAGACAGAGAGAGAGAGACAGAGAGAGAGACAGAGAGAGAGAGAGAGAAAGAGACAGAGAGAGAGAGAGAGAGAGAGAGAGAGAGAGAGAGAGAGACAGAGAGAGAGAGAGAAAGAGACAGAGAGAGAGAGAGAGAGAGAGAGAGAGAGAGAGAGAGAGAGAGAGAGAGAGAGAGAGAAGAGAGAGAGAGAGAGAGAGAGAGAGAGAGAGAGAGAGAGAGAGACAGAGAGAGACAGAGAGAGAGAGAGAGAGAGAGAGAGAGAGAGAGAGAGAGGGCATCTGAAGGACGAGAGTGGAGTTAGTCACATACCACGCTTTATTTTCCCCTCCCTTCCCCTCTCTATAGTGGGCCATTGCTCCTACCAAGGGTAACAGGTTGCCAGGCAACAAACCCAGACAGAGTTCCAGATGACCTCCTACACTCGTAATGAACTATCTAGAACCTTAAAGAACCTGATAGGGTTCTCCAGCAGAACCCATAGGAGAACCCGTTGAAGAACCCCTTTTTGGTTGCTGGTTTTACCTGATATAGATACTACAGTATACCCTGATATAGATACTACAGTATACCCTGATATAGATACTACAGTATACCCTGATATAGATACTACAGTATACCCTGATATAGATACTACAGTATACCCTGATATAGATACTACAGTATACCCTCTGATATAGATACTACAGTATACCTTGATATAGATACTACAGTATACCTTGATATAGATACTACAGTATACCTTGATATAGATACTACAGTATACCCTGATATAGATACTACAGTATACCTTGATATAGATACTACAGTATACCTTGATATAGATACTACAGTATACCTTGATATAGATACTACAGTATACCCTGATATAGATACTACAGTATACCTTGATATAGATACTACAGTATACCCTGATATAGATACTACAGTATACCCTGATATAGATACTACAGTATACCCTGATATAGATACTACAGTATACCCCGATATAGATACTACAGTATACCTTGATATAGATACTACAGTATACCCCGATATAGATACTACAGTATACCCTGATATAGATACTACAGTATACCCTGATATAGATACTACAGTATACCCTGATATAGATACTACAGTATACCCTGATATAGATACTACAGTATACCCTGATATAGATACTACAGTATACCCTGATATAGATACTACAGTATACCCTCTGATATAGATACTATAGTATACCCTCTGATATAGATACTACAGTATACCCTCTGATATAGATACTACAGTATACCCTGATATAGATACTACAGTATACCCTCTGATATAGATACTACAGTATACCCTCTGATATAGATACTACAGTATACCTTGATATAGATACTACAGTATACCCTGATATAGATACTACAGTATACCCTGATATAGATACTACAGTATACCCTGATATAGATACTACAGTATACCCTGATATAGATACTACAGTATACCCTGATATAGATACTACAGTATACCCTCTGATATAGATACTACAGCATACCCTGATATAGATACTACAGTATACCCTCTGATATAGATACTACAGTATACCCAGATGTAGATACTACAGTATACCCTCTGATATAGATACTACAGCATACCCTGATATAGATACTACATTATACCCTGATATAGATACTACAGTATACCCTGATATAGATACTACAGTATACCCTGATATAGATACTACAGTATACCCTCTGATATAGATACTACAGCATACCCTCCGATATAGATACTACAGTATACCTTGATATAGATACTACAGTATACCCTGATATAGATACTACAGTATACCCTCTGATATAGATACTACAGTATACCCTCTGATATAGATACTACAGTATACCCTGATATAGATACTACAGTATACCCTCCGATATAGATACTACAGTATACCTTGATATAGATACTACAGTATACCCTGATATAGATACTACAGTATACCCTCTGATATAGATACTACAGTATACCCTCTGATATAGATACTATAGTATACCCTCTGATATAGATACTACAGTATACCCTGATATAGATACTACAGTATACCCTCTGATATAGATACTATAGTATACCCTCTGATATAGATACTACAGTATACCCTCTGATATAGATACTACATTATACCCTGATATAGATACTACAGTATACCCTGATATAGATACTACAGTATACCCTGATATAGATACTACAGTATACCCTCTGATATAGATACTACAGTATACCCTCTGATATAGATACTACAGTATACCTTGATATAGATACTACAGTATACCCTGATATAGATACTACAGTATACCCTGATATAGATACTACAGTATACCCTGATATAGATACTACAGTATACCCTGATATAGATACTACAGTATACCCTCTGATATAGATACTACAGCATACCCTGATATAGATACTACAGTATACCCTCTGATATAGATACTACAGTATACCCTGATGTAGATACTACAGTATACCCTCTGATATAGATACTACAGCATACCCTGATATAGATACTACATTATACCCTGATATAGATACTACAGTATACCCTGATATAGATACTACAGTATACCCTGATATAGATACTACAGTATACCCTCTGATATAGATACTACAGTATACCCTCCGATATAGATACTACAGTATACCTTGATATAGATACTACAGTATACCCTGATATAGATACTACAGTATACCCTCTGATATAGATACTACAGTATACCCTCTGATATAGATACTACAGTATACCCTGATATAGATACTACAGTATACCCCGATATAGATACTACAGTATACCTTGATATAGATACTACAGTATACCCTGATATAGATACTACAGTATACCCTGATATAGATACTACAGTATACCTTGATATAGATACTACAGTATACCCTGATATAGATACTACAGTATACCCTCTGATATAGATACTACAGTATACCCTGATATAGATACTACAGTATACCCTCTGATAGAGAGACTACAGTATACCCTGATATAGATACTACAGCATACCCTGATGTAGATACTACAGTATACCCTGATATAGATACTACATTATACCCTGATATAGATACTACAGTATACCCTGATATAGATACTACAGTATACCCTGATATAGATACTACAGTATACCCTCTGATATAGATACTACAGTATACCCTGATATAGATACTACAGTATACCCTGATGGGTATGATCTCTGTAATTGCAAACAAAGGTTTCTGTACCAAATATTAAGTTCTGCTTTTCTGATGTATCAAATACTAATGTCATGCAATAAAATGCTAATTAATTACTTAAAAATCATACAATGTGATTGTCTGGATTTTTGTTTTAGATTCCGTCTCTCACAGTTGAAGTGTGTCTATGATAAAAATGACAGACCTCTACATGCTTTGTAAGTAGGAGAACCTGCAAAATCGGCAGTGTTTCAAAGACTTATTCTCCCCACTGTAGCTGACTGTTTGAAATGCAGTGGGTTTTTCTACCTTTTAATTGTACCACAAAGCTTATTTAGAGAAAACATTAAACACATCTAGATAAACTGCATACTGTGAATGGCCCAGAAGTTTGAAAAGGTCTAGATCAGATTTGTAGGCCATGTGGCCCAGAAGTTTGAAAAGGTCTAGATTAGATTTGTAGGCCATGTGGGCCCAGAAGTTTGAAAAGGTCTAGATCAGATTTGTAGGCCCAGAAGTTTGAAAAGGTCTAGATCAGATTTGTAGGCCATATGTCCCAGTCCTGCTGTGATGGTAGAACCCTGATTAGGTTGGATTATATTACCACCACCATCATCACCATCATCACCATCATCATCATCATCATCACCATACTCCCGAAGCTCAAACACAACACTGTCCGTCCGTCTGTTTCAACATTCAACACAGGTGTGTTTACACCCCTACGCTTCTTTTTCCAGGGAACTAAGGTTCCTGGATTTACTGCTAACAACAAGCAGCACACACACACACACACATACACACGTCACACACACATACATGTCACACACACACGTCACACACACACACACACGTCACACACACATACACACACACACACACACACACACGTCACACACACACACGTCACACACACATACACACGTCACACACACACACACACACACACACACACACACACACACGTCACACACACACACATACACACGTCACACACGTCACACACACATACACACGTCACACACACATACACGTCACACACACACACACACACACGTCACACACACACACGTCACACACACACGTCACACACACACGTCACACACACACACACACACGTCACACACACACACGTCACACACACATACACACGTCACACACACATACACGTCACACACACACACACACACGTCACACACACACACGTCACACACACATACACACGTCACACACACACACACACACACACACACACACACACACACACACACACACACACACACACACACAGTCCGACCAGCCACCTTATAACACACACACACACACACACACATCACACACACATACATACGCATGTCACACGTGCATGCAACACCAATGCAACACAAGTGAGTACACAGTAGTAAGATAATTTAGTTCATACTTCATTTAGTTCTGGGTTCCTTTAGTTCTGACTTCCTTTAGTTCTGGGTTCCTTTAGTTCTGACTTCATTTAGTTCTGGGTTCCTTTAGTTCTGACTTCCTTTAGTTCTGGGTTCCTTTAGTTCTGGGTTCCTTTAGTTTTGGGTTAATTTAGTTCTGACTTCCTTTAGTTCTGGGTTCCTTTAGTTCTGAGTTCCTTTAGTTCTGGGTTCCTTTAGTTCTGGTTTCCTTTAGATCTGGCTTCCTTTAGTTCTGGGTTCCTTTATTTCTGGGTTCATTTAGTTCTGACTTCCTTTAGTTCTGAGCTCCTTTAGTTCTGACTTCATTTAGTTCTGGGTTCCTTTAGTTCTGACTTTCTTTAGTTCTGACTTCATTTAGTTCTGTGTTCCTTTAGTTCTGGGTTCCTTTAGTTCTGGGTTCCTTTAGTTCTGGGTTCCTTTAGTTCTGACTTCCTTAAGTTCTGACTTCATTTAGTTCTGACTTCCTTTAGTTCTGTGTTCCTTTAGTTCTGACTTACTTTAGTTCTGACTTCATTTAGTTGTGGGTTCCTTTAGTTGTGGGTTCCTTTAGTTCTGACTTCCTTTAGTTGTGGGTTCCTTTAGTTCTGACTTCATTTAGCTGTGGGTTCCTTTAGTTGTGGGTTCCTTTAGTTGCGGGTTCCGTCAGCTCTGCCATTCAGGGAGTCCTCTCCTCCAGACTAGTTACAGGTCCAGATGGTCTGTAACACCCCTCTCACCCTTCTACCTCCCTCCTTTCTCTCCCCCGTCTCAAACTCATTCTACAGGAAGTTAGGGAATCTCTGCTGGCCAGCTGCCAAGAGGAAGCCCCAAGCCTCTTGGCGGCCCACCCCGGCCCCCTCTCCCACCCCCACCGACCATTCCTCCCCTGGCTTGCAGAGTGACGCGTGTCCCTGTCCCTGGCTCTCTCTGGCATGAGACAAACCCTTCCTGTATTCATGTCCTCTGACCACTCAGGAGACAGCAGAGCTCCAGGCAGCTAGCTGGACAGTCTCTCTCTGGCATGAGACAAACCCTGCCTGTATTCATGTCCTCTGACCACTCAGGAGACAGCAGAGCTCCAGGCAGCTAGCTGGACAGTCTCTCTCTGGCATGAGACAAACCCTGCCTGTATTCATGTCCTCTGACCACTCAGGAGACAGCAGAGCTCCAGGCAGCTAGCTGGACAGTCTCTCTCTGGCGTCTTCTGCCGTCCCTGACCCATGTGATCAACATCCTCTCCTGCTCCTCCAACTCACAGACCACAATGCCTTTCTGGACTGAAAAGACCGCCTGGTCAGTGTCGCCCTGCGCTAGACTTACCAACCTCAGCACAGCTCTCTCTCTTTACCCCCATCCTCTCTCTCTTTCTACCCCCTCTTTCTTTACCCTCTCTGTCTCTCTCTCTCTCTCTCTACCCCCTCTTTCTTTACCCTCTCTGTCTCTCTCTATCTCTCTCTCTCTCTACCCCCTCTTTCTTTACCCTCTCTGTCTCTCTCTATCTCTCTCTCTCTCTACCCCCTCTTTCTTTACCCTCTCTCTCTCTCTCTCTCTCTCTCTCTCTCTCTCTCTCTCTCTCTACCCCCTCTTTCTTTACCCTCTCTCTCTCTCTGTCTCTCTCTCTCTCTCTCTCTCTCTACCCCCTCTTTCTTTACCCTCTCTGTCTCTCTCTCTCTCAATTTCAATTTAAGGGTTTTATTGGAAAGGGAAACATATGTTAACATTGCCAAAGCAAGTGAGGTAGATAATATACAAAAGTGAAATGAACAATAAAAAATGAACAGTAAACATTACACATACAGAAGTTCAAAAGAATAAAGACAAATAGTTAATGTACAAAAGGGGAAATAAATTAACATAAATATGGGTTGTATTTACAATGGTGTTTGTTCTTCACTGTTTGCCCTTTTCTCATGGCAACAGGTCACATCTTGCTGCTGTGATGACACACTGTGGTATTTTACCCAATAGATATGGGAGTTTATCAAAATTGGGTTTGTTTTCAAATTCTTTGTGTATCTGTGTAATCTGAGGGAAATTTGTCTCTCTAATATACATTGGACAGGAGGTTAGGAAGTGCAGCTCAGTTTCCACCTCATTTTGTGGGCAGTGTGCACATAGCCTGTCTTCTCTTGAGAGCCATGTCTGCCTACGGCGGCCTTTCTCAATAGCAAGGCTATGCTCACTGAGTCTGTACATAGTCAAAGCTTTCCTTAAGTTTGGGTCAGTCACAGTGGACAGGTATTCTGCCGCTGTGTACTCTCTGTGTAGGGCCAAATAGCATTCTAGTTTGCTCTGTTTTTTTGTTCATTCTTTCCAATGTGTCAAGTAATTATCTTTTTGTTTTCTCATGATTTGGTTGGGTCTAATTGTGCTGCTGTCCTGGGGCTCTGTGGGGTGTGTTTCTGTTTGTGAACAGAGCCCCAGGACCAGCTTGCTTAGGGGACTCTTCTCCAGGTTCATCTCTCTGTAGGTGATGGCTTTGTTATGGAAGGTTTGGGAATCGCTTCCTTTTAGGTGGTTGTAGAATTTAACGGCTCTTTTCTGGATTTTGATCATTAGCGGGTATCGTCCTAATTCTGCTCTGCATTATTTTGTGTTTTATGTTGTAAACTGGATACTTTTGCAAAATTCTGCATGCAGAGTCTCAATTTGGTGTTTGTCTCATTTAGTGAATTATTGGTTGGTGAGCGGGACCCCAGATCTCACAACCATAAATGGGCTCTATAACTGATTCAAGTATTTTTAGCCAGATCCTAATTGATATGTCAAATTTTATGTTACTTTTGACGGCATAGAAGGCCCTTCTTGCCTTGTCTCTCAGATCGTTCACAGCTTTGTGGAGATTACCTGTGGCGCTGATGTTTAGGCTGAGGTATGTATAGGTTTTTGTGTGCTCTAGGACAACAGTGTCTAGATGGAATTTGTATTTGTGGTCCTGGTGACTGGACCTTTTTTGGAACACCATTATTTTGGTCTTACTGAGATTTACTGTCAGGGGCCCAGGTGTGACAGAATCTGTGCAGAATATCTAGGTGCTGCTGTAGGCCCTCCTTGGTTGGTGTCAGAAGCACCAGATCATCAGCAAACAGTAGACATTTGACTTCAAATTCTAGACTTGAGATTCACTCTCTCTACCCCCCCCTCCCTCTAACTCTCTCTCTACCCCCCCCCTAACTCTCTCTCTAACCCCCCCCCCTAACTCTCTCTCTACCCCCCCCCCTAACTCTCTCTCTAACACCCCCCCCTCTAACTCTCTCTCTACCCCCCCCTAACTCTCTCTCTACCCCCCAATGCTCTCTCTAACCCCCCCTCCCTCTAACTCTCTCTCTACCCCCCCCTAACTCTGTCTCTACCCCCCCAATGCTCTCTCTAACCCCCCCTCCCTCTAACTCTCTCTCTACCCCCCCCTAACTCTCTCTCTAACCCCCCCTCCCTCTAACTCTCTCTCTACCCCCCCCCCCTCTAACTCTCTCTACCCCCCCCTCCCTCTAACTCTCTCTCTACCCCCCCCCCCTAACTCTCTCTCTAACCCCCCCCCTCCCTCTAACGCTCTCTCTACCCCCCCCCCCCCCCAACTCTCTCTCTACCCCCCCCCCCCCCCCTAACTCTCTCTCTCTGTGTCTCCGTGTGTCTCCTGGGGTTGAGTGAGACGTGGAGCTGGTTGATGAGAGACAGCCCTCAGCAGCCTGCTGTGCTGTTAGTGAGTAGGTGTGAGAACCACAACAACCCTCCATCCCAGTCAGTCAGTCAGTCCATCTGGTTTTCATTAGCTTGTTGCTACGCAGGAAAAAACACTTCTTTTGTTGTCCATGCAGCCAATCAGGAAGTGATTGTGGGGCAGTAGCTTCCTGTTTCCCTGCGTTCCCCCGGACATTAGGCCCCGCCCAGCTCCTCTAGCCCAACAGTTAATTTATAACATGCTGCTTTAGGACACAGAGGACAGGAAAGGGACAGTCCTGTCTGTAGGACACAGAGGACAGGAGGGGGAACAGTCCTGTCTGTAGGACACAGAGGACAGGAGGGGGAACAGTCCTGTCTGTAGGACATCGAGGACAGGAGGGGGACAGCTGTAGGACACAGAGGACAGGAGGGGGAACAGTCCTGTCTGTAGGACACAGAGGACAGGAGGGGGAACAGTCCTGTCTGTAGGACACAGAGGACAGGAGGGGGACAGCTGTAGGACACAGAGGACAGGAGGGGGGACAGTCCTGTCTGTAGGACACAGAGGACAGGAGGGGGAACAGTCCTGTCTGTAGGACACAGAGAACAGGAGGGGGACAGCGGTAGGACACAGAGGACAGGAGGGGACAGTCCTGTCTGTAGGACACAGAGGACAGGAGGGGACAGTCCTGTCTGTAGGACACAGAGGACAGGAGGGGGAACAGTCCTGTCTGTAGGACACAGAGGACAGGAGGGGGAACAGTCCTGTCTGTGGGACACAGAGAACAGTCCTGTCTGTAGGACACAGAGGACAGTCCTGTCTGTAGGACACAGAGGACAGTCCTGTCTGGAGGACACAGAGGACAGGAGGGGGGACAGTCCTGACTGTAGGACACAGAGGACAGGAAGGGGACAGTCCTGTCTGTAGGACACAGAGGACAGGAGGGGGACAGTCCTGTCTGTAGGACACAGAGGACAGGAGGGGGAACAGTCCTGTCTGTAGGACACAGAGGACAGGAGGGGGAACAGTCCTGTCTGTAGGACATCGAGGACAGGAGGGGGACAGCTGTAGGACACAGAGGACAGGAGGGGGAACAGTCCTGTCTGTAGGACACAGAGGACAGGAGGGGGAACAGTCCTGTCTGTAGGACACAGAGGACAGGAGGGGGACAGCTGTAGGACACAGAGGACAGGAGGGGGGACAGTCCTGTCTGTAGGACACAGAGGACAGGAGGGGGAACAGTCCTGTCTGTAGGACACAGAGAACAGGAGGGGGACAGCGGTAGGACACAGAGGACAGGAGGGGACAGTCCTGTCTGTAGGACACAGAGGACAGGAGGGGACAGTCCTGTCTGTAGGACACAGAGGACAGGAGGGGGAACAGTCCTGCCTGTAGGACACAGAGGACAGGAGGGGGAACAGTCCTGTCTGTGGGACACAGAGAACAGTCCTGTCTGTAGGACACAGAGGACAGTCCTGTCTGTAGGACACAGAGGACAGTCCTGTCTGGAGGACACAGAGGACAGGAGGGGGGACAGTCCTGACTGTAGGACACAGAGGACAGGAAGGGGACAGTCCTGTCTGTAGGACACAGAGGACAGGAGGGGGACAGTCCTGTCTGTAGGACACAGAGGACAGGAGGGGGACAGTCCTGTCTGTAGGACACAGAGGACAGGAGGGGGGACAGCCCTGTCTGTAGGACACCGAGGACAGGAGGGGGACAGTCCTGTCTGTAGGACACCGAGGACAGGAGGGGGACAGCCCTGTCTGTAGGACACAGAGGACAGGAGGGGGACAGTCCTGTCTGTAGGACACCGAGGACAGGAGGGGGGACAGTCCTGTCTGTAGGACACCGAGGACAGGAGGGGGACAGCCCTGTCTGTAGGACACAGAGGACAGGAGGGGGAACAGTTCTGTCTGTAGGACACAGAGGACAGGAGGGGACAGTCCTGTCTGTAGGACAAAGAGGACAGGAGGGGGACAGCTGTAGGACACAGAGGACAGGAGGGGGACAGTCCTGTCTGTAGGACACAGAGGACAGGAGGGGGGACAGCCCTGTCTGTAGGACACAGAGGACAGGAGGGGGAACAGTCCTGTCTGTAGGACACAGAGATGCTCAACTCTGAAACCAGACAAATCAGACTGAACTGTGTGATGTAGTAGGGAGTTGTAGTTTCTCTAGAGATAAATCAGCCTGAACTGTGTGATGTAGTAGGGAGTTGTAGTTTCTCTAGAGATAAATAAGATCCAGACTGAACTGTTTGATGTAGTAGGGAGTTGTAGTGTCTCTAGAGATAAATCAGATCCAGGCTGAACTGTGTGATGTAGTAGGGAGTTGTAGTTTCTCTAGAAATAAATCAGACTGAACTGTGTGATGTAGTAGGGAGTTGTAGTTTCTCTAGAGATAAATCAGATCCAGCCTGAACTGTGTGATGTAGTAGGGAGTTGTAGTTTCCAATAGGCCAATATTCGACATAGTTTAGTGCAGAAAACGTGGTGATTAACTACAACGCCCATAATCCATTGCGAACCTACTTGTCCGGTCTGTGTGTTTCTTTAAGGCCCGCTATGTTAGGGTCGTTTGGGGCAGACACAGAGAGACAGAGACAGAACAACTCATGACGGAGAGGAAGAGAGAGCAGTTGCTTCGCCAGGTATCTCTACCTGAAAATACATCATCTAAGTGATTGACAGCAGTCATAAAATAATGCCTTATTTACTTTGAAGAACCTCTAAAATAGTGATTTTTTGTTGTTGTCCGACAGCATAATGATGTCTTGAGATGATGACTTAATAAAAGTTATTAAATCAAACAAATGTAATTCCATACAAACATCTGGACTGTTCTGTTCTGTGGTGATTTAGGTGTGTTGTTCTACCATATCAATGTACTGCCAACAGTTTGGACCAGTAACCTGTTGGTCTGCAGCATGTCCAGAACCCAGAGTCCAGAACCTAGAGTCCAGAACCCAGAGTCCAGAACCTAGAGTCCAGATTCCAGAACCCAGAGTCCAGAACCCAGAGTCCAGAACCTAGAGCCCAGAACAGTACAACAGTTGATTACAGTAGATTGTAGGTAGGTTATAGGTTCTAGTGAGGTTGGTGACAGTACAGTAGACTAGTCTTATTGTAGGGAGGTTATAGGTTCTAGTGAGGTTGGTGACAGTACAGTAGACTACAGTAGACTAGTCCTATTGTAGGGAGGTTATAGGTTCTAGTGAGGTTGGTGACAGTACAGTAGACTACAGTAGACTAGTCCTATTGTAGGGAGGTTATAGGTTCTAGTGAGGTTGGTGACAGTACAGTAGACTAGTCCTATTGTAGGGAGGTTATAGGTTCTAGTGAGGTTGGTGATAATACAGTAGACTACAGTAGACTAGTCCTATTGTTGGTAGATTATGGGTTCTAGTGAGGTTGGTGATAATACAGTAGACTACAGTAGACTAGTCCTATTGTAGGGAGGTTATAGGTTCTAGTGAGGTTGGTGATAATACAGTAGACTAGTCCTATTGTAGGTAGGTTATAGGGTCTAGAGAGGTTTCTGACAGTACAGTAGACTACAGTAGACTAGTCTTATTGTAAGGGAGGTTATAGGTTCTAGTGAGGTTGGTGACAGTACAGTAGACTAGTCCTATTGTAGGGAGGTTATAGGTTCTAGTGAGGTTGGTGACAGTACAGTAGACTAGTCCTATTGTAGGGAGGTTATAGGTTCTAGTGAGGTTGGTGACAGTACAGTAGACTACAGTAGACTAGTCCTATTGTAGGTAGGTTATGGGTTCTAGTGAGGTTGGTGATAATACAGTAGACTAGTCCTATTGTAGGGGGCTTATAGGTTCTAGTGAGGTTGGTGATAATACAGTAGACTAGTCCTATTGTAGGTAGGTTATAGGTTCTAGAGAGGTTGGTGACAGTACAGTAGACTACAGTAGACTAGTCTTATTGTAAGGGAGGTTATAGGTTCTAGTGAGGTTGGTGACAGTACAGTAGACTAGTCCTATTGTAGGGAGGTTATAGGTTCTAGTGAGGTTGGTGACAGTACAGTAGACTACAGTAGAATAGTCATATTGTAGGGAGGTTATAAGTTCTAGTGAGGTTGGGGAGAGTACAGTAGACTAGTCCTATTGTAGGGAGGTTATAGGTTCTAGTGAGGTTGGTGATAATACAGTAGACTAGTCCTATTGTAGGTAGGTTATAGGTTCAAGTGAGGTTGGTGACAGTACAGAAGACTACAGTAGACTAGTCCTATTGTAGGGAGGTTATAGGTTCTAGAGAGGTTGGTGATAATACAGTAGACTAGTCCTATTGTAGGTAGGTTATAGGTTCTAGTGAGGTTGGTGACAGTACAGTAGACTACAGTAGACTAGTCCTATTGTAGGTAGGTTATAGGTTCTAGTGAGGTTGGTGACCGTACAGTAGACTAGTCCTATTGTAGGGAGGTTATAGGTTCTAGTGAGGTTGGTGACAGTACAGTAGAATAGTCCTATTGTAGGGAGGTTATAGGTTCTAGTGAGGTTCTAGACAGTACAGTAGACTACAGTAGACTAGTCCTATTGTAGGGAGGTTATAGGTTCTAGTGAGGTTGGTGACAGTACAGTAGACTAGTCCTATTGTAGGGAGGTTATAGGTTCTAGTGAGGTTGGTGACAGTACAGTAGACTACAGTAGACTAGTCTTATTGTAGGTAGGTTATAGGTTCTAGTGAGGTTGGTGACAGTACAGTAGACTACAGTAGACTAGTCCTATTGTAGGGAGCTTATAGGTTCTAGTGAGGTTGGTGACAGTACAGTAGACTAGTCCTATTGTAGGTAGGTTATAGGTTCTAGAGAGGTTGGTGACAGTACAGTAGACTAGTCCTATTGTAGGGAGGTTATAGGTTCTAGTGAGGTTGGTGACAGTACAGTAGACTACAGTAGACTAGTCCTATATTAGGGAGGTTATAGGTTCTAGTGAGGTTGGTGACAGTACAGTAGACTAGTCCTATTGTAGGGAGGTTATAGGTTCTAGTGAGGTTGGTGACAGTACAGTAGACTAGTCCTATTGTAGGGAGGTTATAGGTTCTAGTGAGGTTGGTGACAGTACAGTAGACTACAGTAGACTAGTCCAATTGTAGGGAGGTTATAGGTTCTAGTGAGGTTGGTGACAGTACAGTAGACTAGTCCTATTGTAGGGAGGTTATAGGTTCTAGTGAGGTTGGTGACAGTACAGTAGACTAGTCCTATTGTAGGGAGGTTATAGGTTTTAGTGAGGTTGGTGACAGTACAGTAGACTAGTCCAATTGTAGGGAGGTTATAGGTTCTAGTGAGGTTGGTGACAGTACAGTAGACTAGTCCAATTGTAGGGAGGTTATAGGTTCTAGTGAGGTTGGTGACAGTACAGTAGACTAGTCCTATTGTAGGGAGGTTATAGGTTCTAGTGAGGTTGGTGACAGTACAGTAGACTAGTCCTATTGTAGGGAGGTTATAGGTTCTAGTGAGGTTGGTGACAGTACAGTAGACTACAGTAGACTAGTCCAATTGTAGGGAGGTTATAGGTTCTAGTGAGGTTGGTGACAGTACAGTAGACTACAGTAGACTAGTCCAATTGTAGGGAGGTTATAGGTTCTAGTGAGGTTGGTGACAGTACAGTAGACTACAGTAGACTAGTCCAATTGTAGGGAGGTTATAGGTTCTAGTGAGGTTGGTGACAGTACAGTAGACTACAGTAGACTAGTCCAATTGTAGGGAGGTTATAGGTTCTAGTGAGGTTGGTGACAGTACAGTAGACTACAGTAGACTAGTCCAATTGTAGGGAGGTTATAGGTTCTAGTGAGGTTGGTGACAGTACAGTAGACTACAGTAGACTAGTCCAATTGTGGGGAGGTTATAGGTTCTAGTGAGGTTGGTGACAGTACAGTAGACTAGTCCTATTGTAGGGAGGTTATAGGTTCTAGTGAGGTTGGTGACAGTACAGTAGACTAGTCCAATTGTAGGGAGGTTATAGGTTCTAGTGAGGTTGGTGACAGTACAGTAGACTAGTCCAATTGTAGGGAGGTTATAGGTTCTAGAGAGGTTGGTGACAGTACAGTAGACTAGTCCTATTGTAGGGAGGTTATAGGTTCTAGTGAGGTTGGTGACAGTACAGTAGACTACAGTAGACTAGTCCTATTGTAGGGAGGTTATAGGTTCTAGTGAGGTTGGTGACAGTACAGTAGACTACAGTAGACTAGTCCTATTGTAGGGAGGTTATAGGTTCTAGTGAGGTTGGTGACAGTACAGTAGACTACAGTAGACTAGTCCTATTGTAGGTAGGTTATAGGTTCTAGTGAGGTTGGTGACAGTACAGTAGACTACAGTATACTAGTCCTATTGTAGGGAGGTTATAGGTTCTAGTGACAGTACAGTAGACTACAGTATACTAGTCCTATTGTAGGGAGGTTATAGGTTCTAGTGAGGTTGGTGACAGTACAGTAGACTAGTCCTATTGTAGGGAGGTTATAGGTTCTAGTGAGGTTGCTGACAGTACAGTAGACTACAGTAGACTAGTGAGGTTGGTGACAGTACAGTAGACTACAGTAGTCCTATTGTAGGGAGGTTATAGGTTCTACTAGTCCTATTGTAGGGAGGTTATAGTTTCTAGAGAGGTTGGTGACAGTACAGTAGACTAGTCCTATTGTAGGGAGGTTATAGGTTCTAGTGAGGTTGGTGACAGTACAGTAGACTACAGTAGACTAGTCCTATTGTAGGGAGGTTATAGGTTCTAGTGAGGTTGGTGACAGTACAGTAGACTAGTCCTATTGTAGGGAGGTTATAGGTTCTAGTGAGGTTGGTGACAGTACAGTAGACTAGTCAGTAGGGAGGTTATAGGTTCTAGTGAGGTTGGTGACAGTACAGTAGACTACAGTAGACTAGTCCTATTGTAGGGAGGTTATAGGTTCTAGTGAGGTTGGTGACAGTACAGTAGACTACAGTAGACTAGTCCTATTGTAGGGAGGTTATAGGTTCTAGTGAGGTTGGTGACAGTACAGTATACTAGTCCTATTGTAGGGAGGCTATAGGTTCTAGTGAGGTTGGTGACAGTACAGTATACTAGTCCTATTGTAGGGAGGTTATAGGTTCTAGTGAGGTTGGTGACAGTACAGTAGACTAGTCCAATTGTAGGGAGGTTATAGGTTCTAGTGAGGTAGGTGACAGTACAGTAGACTACAGTAGACTAGTCCTATTGTAGGGAGGTTATAGGTTCTAGTGAGGTTGGTGGCAGTACAGTAGACAACAGTAGACTAGTCCTATTGTAGGGAGCTTATAGGTTCTAGTGAGGTTGGTGACAGTGCAGTAGACTACAGTAGACTAGTCCTATTGTAGGGAGGTTATAGGTTCTAGTGAGGTTGGTGACAGTACAGTAGACTAGTCCTATTGTAGGGAGGTTATAGGTTCTAGTGAGGTTGGTGACAGTACAGTAGACTAGTCCTATTGTAGGGAGGTTATAGGTTCTAGTGAGGTTGGTGACAGTACAGTAGACTACAGTAGACTAGTCCTATTGTAGGGAGGTTATAGGTTCTAGTGAGGTTGGTGACAGTACAGTAGACTACAGTAGACTAGTCTTATTGTAGGTAGGTTATAGGTTCTAGTGAGGTTGGTGACAGTACAGTAGACTACAGTAGACTAGTCCTATTGTAGGGAGGTTATAGTTTCTAGAGAGGTTGGTGATAATACAGTAGACTAGTCCTATTGTAGGGAGGTTATAGGTTCTAGTGAGGTTGGTGACAGTACAGTAGACTACAGTAGACTAGTCCTATTGTAGGGAGGTTATAGGTTCTAGTGAGGTTGGTGACAGTACAGTATACTAGTCCTATTGTAGGGAGGTTATAGGTTCTAGTGAGGTTGGTGACAGTACAGTAGACTACAGTAGACTAGTCCTATTGTAGGGAGGTTATAGGTTCTAGTGAGGTTGGTGACAGTACAGTAGACTAGTCCTATTGTAGGGAGGTTATAGGTTCTAGTGAGGTTGGTGACAGTACAGTATACTAGTCCTATTGTAGGGAGGTTATAGGTTCTAGTGAGGTTGGTGACAGTACAGTATACTAGTCCTATTGTAGGGAGGTTATAGGTTCTAGTGAGGTTGGTGACAGTACAGTAGACTACAGTAGACTAGTCTTATTGTAAGGGAGGTTATAGGTTCTAGTGAGGTTGGTGACAGTACAGTATACTAGTCCTATTGTAGGGAGGTTATAGGTTCTAGTGAGGTTGGTGACAGTACAGTAGACTACAGTAGACTAGTCCTATTGTAGGGAGGTTATAGGTTCTAGTGAGGTTGGTGACAGTACAGTAGACTAGTCCTATTGTAGGGAGGTTATAGGTTCTAGTGAGGTTGGTGACAGTACAGTATACTAGTCCTATTGTAGGGAGGTTATAGGTTCTAGTGAGGTTGGTGACAGTACAGTAGACTACAGTAGACTAGTCCTATTGTAGGGAGGTTATAGGTTCTAGTGAGGTTGGTGACAGTACAGTAGACTACAGTAGACTAGTCCTATTGTAGGGAGGTTATAGGTTCTAGAGAGGTTGGTGACAGTACAGTAGACTACAGTAGACTAGTCCTATTGTAGGGAGGTTATAGGTTCTAGTGAGGTTGGTGACAGTACAGTAGACTAGTCCTATTGCAGGGAGGTTATAGGTTCTAGTGAGGTTGGTGACAGTACAGTATACTAGTCCAATTGTAGGGAGGTTATAGGTTCTAGTGAGGTTGGTGACAGTACAGTAGACTAGTCCTATTGTAGGGAGGTTATAGGTTCTAGTGAGGTTGGTGACAGTACAGTAGACTACAGTAGACTAGTCCAATTGTAGGGAGGTTATAGGTTCTAGTGAGGTTGGTGACAGTACAGTAGACTAGTCCTATTGTAGGGAGGTTATAGGTTCTAGTGAGGTTGGTGACAGTACAGTATACTAGTCCAATTGTAGGGAGGTTATAGGTTCTAGTGAGGTTGGTGACAGTACAGTAGACTAGTCCTATTGTAGGGAGGTTATAGGTTCTAGTGAGGTTGGTGACAGTACAGTAGACTACAGTAGACTAGTCCTATTGTAGGGAGGTTATAGGTTCTAGTGAGGTTGGTGACAGTACAGTATACTAGTCCAGTATTGTAGGGAGGTTATAGGTTCTAGTGAGGTTGGTGACAGTACAGACTAGTCCAGGGAGGTTATAGGTTCTAGTGAGGTTGGTGACAGTACAGTAGACTACAGTAGACTAGTCCTATTGTAGGGAGGTTATAGGTTCTAGAGAGGTTGGTGACAGTACAGTAGACTACAGTAGACTAGTCCTATTGTAGGGAGGTTATAGGTTCTAGTGAGGTTGGTGACAGTACAGTAGACTAGTCCTATTGTAGGGAGGTTATAGGTTCTAGTGAGGTTGGTGACAGTACAGTATACTAGTCCTATTGTAGGGAGGTTATAGGTTCTAGTGAGGTTGGTGACAGTACAGTAGACTAGTCCTATTGTAGGGAGGTTATAGGTTCTAGTGAGGTTGGTGACAGTACAGTAGACTACAGTAGACTAGTCCAATTGTAGGGAGGTTATAGGTTCTAGTGAGGTTGGTGACAGTACAGTAGACTAGTCCTATTGTAGGGAGGTTATAGGTTCTAGTGAGGTTGGTGACAGTACAGTAGACTACAGTAGACTAGTCCTATTGTAGGGAGGTTATAGGTTCTAGTGAGGTTGGTGACAGTACAGTATACTAGTCCTATTGTAGGGAGGTTATAGGTTCTAGTGAGGTTGGTGACAGTACAGTAGACTAGTCCTATTGTAGGGAGGTTATAGGTTCTAGTGAGGTTGGTGACAGTACAGTAGACTAGTCCTATTGTAGGGAGGTTATAGGTTCTAGTGAGGTTGGTGACAGTACAGTAGACTACAGTAGACTAGTCTTATTGTAGGTAGGTTATAGGTTCTAGTGAGGTTGGTGACAGTACAGTAGACTACAGTAGACTAGTCCTATTGTAGGGAGGTTATAGTTTCTAGAGAGGTTGGTGATAATACAGTAGACTAGTCCTATTGTAGGGAGGTTATAGGTTCTAGTGAGGTTGGTGACAGTACAGTAGACTACAGTAGACTAGTCCTATTGTAGGGAGGTTATAGGTTCTAGTGAGGTTGGTGACAGTACAGTATACTAGTCCTATTGTAGGGAGGTTATAGGTTCTAGTGAGGTTGGTGACAGTACAGTAGACTAGTCCTATTGTAGGGAAGTTATAGGTTCTAGTGAGGTTGGTGACAGTACAGTAGACTACAGTAGACTAGTCCTATTGTAGGGAGGTTATAGGTTCTAGTGAGGTTGGTGACAGTACAGTAGACTAGTCCTATTGTAGGGAGGCTATAGGTTCTAGTGAGGTTGGTGACAGTACAGTATACTAGTCCTATTGTAGGGAGGTTATAGGTTCTAGTGAGGTTGGTGACAGTACAGTAGACTAGTCCAATTGTAGGGAGGTTATAGGTTCTAGTGAGGTAGGTGACAGTACAGTAGACTACAGTAGACTAGTCCTATTGTAGGGAGGTTATAGGTTCTAGTGAGGTTGGTGACAGTACAGTAGACAACAGTAGACTAGTCCTATTGTAGGGAGCTTATAGGTTCTAGTGAGGTTGGTGACAGTGCAGTAGACTACAGTAGACTAGTCCTATTGTAGGGAGGTTATAGGTTCTAGTGAGGTTGGTGACAGTACAGTATACTAGTCCTATTGTAGGGAGGTTATAGGTTCTAGTGAGGTTGGTGACAGTACAGTAGACTAGTCCTATTGTAGGGAGGTTATAGGTTCTAGTGAGGTTGGTGACAGTACAGTAGACTAGTCCTATTGTAGGGAGGTTATAGGTTCTAGTGAGGTTGGTGACAGTACAGTAGACTACAGTAGACTAGTCCTATTGTAGGGAGGTTATAGGTTCTAGTGAGGTTGGTGACAGTACAGTAGACTACAGTAGACTAGTCTTATTGTAGGTAGGTTATAGGTTCTAGTGAGGTTGGTGACAGTACAGTAGACTACAGTAGACTAGTCCTATTGTAGGGAGGTTATAGTTTCTAGAGAGGTTGGTGATAATACAGTAGACTAGTCCTATTGTAGGGAGGTTATAGGTTCTAGTGAGGTTGGTGACAGTACAGTAGACTACAGTAGACTAGTCCTATTGTAGGGAGGTTATAGGTTCTAGTGAGGTTGGTGACAGTACAGTATACTAGTCCTATTGTAGGGAGGTTATAGGTTCTAGTGAGGTTGGTGACAGTACAGTAGACTAGTCCTATTGTAGGGAGGTTATAGGCTCTAGTGAGGTTGGTGACAGTACAGTAGACTACAGTAGACTAGTCCTATTGTAGGGAGGTTATAGGTTCTAGTGAGGTTGGTGACAGTACAGTAGACTAGTCCTATTGTAGGGAGGTTATAGGTTCTAGTGAGGTTGGTGACAGTACAGTATACTAGTCCTATTGTAGGGAGGTTATAGGTTCTAGTGAGGTTGGTGACAGTACAGTATACTAGTCCTATTGTAGGGAGGTTATAGGTTCTAGTGAGGTTGGTGACAGTACAGTAGACTACAGTAGACTAGTCTTATTGTAAGGGAGGTTATAGGTTCTAGTGAGGTTGGTGACAGAACAGTATACTAGTCCTATTGTAGGGAGGTTATAGGTTCTAGTGAGGTTGGTGACAGTACAGTAGACTACAGTAGACTAGTCCTATTGTAGGGAGGTTATAGGTTCTAGTGAGGTTGGTGACAGTACAGTAGACTAGTCCTATTGTAGGGAGGTTATAGGTTCTAGTGAGGTTGGTGACAGTACAGTATACTAGTCCTATTGTAGGGAGGTTATAGGTTCTAGTGAGGTTGGTGACAGTACAGTAGACTACAGTAGACTAGTCCTATTGTAGGGAGGTTATAGGTTCTAGTGAGGTTGGTGACAGTACAGTAGACTACAGTAGACTAGTCCTATTGTAGGGAGGTTATAGGTTCTAGAGAGGTTGGTGACAGTACAGTAGACTACAGTAGACTAGTCCTATTGTAGGGAGGTTATAGGTTCTAGTGAGGTTGGTGACAGTACAGTAGACTAGTCCTATTGCAGGGAGGTTATAGGTTCTAGTGAGGTTGTTGACAGTACAGTATACTAGTCCAATTGTAGGGAGGTTATAGGTTCTAGTGAGGTTGGTGACAGTACAGTAGACTAGTCCTATTGTAGGGAGGTTATAGGTTCTAGTGAGGTTGGTGACAGTACAGTAGACTACAGTAGACTAGTCCAATTGTAGGGAGGTTATAGGTTCTAGTGAGGTTGGTGACAGTACAGTAGACTAGTCCTATTGTAGGGAGGTTATAGGTTCTAGTGAGGTTGGTGACAGTACAGTATACTAGTCC
>NC_092164.1:7768182-7813182 GCF_045791955.1 Oncorhynchus clarkii lewisi
ACAATCAGACTACACCCACGGTGGGTACAGGGTATGCATAACAATCAGACTACACCCACAGTGGATCCAGGGTATGCTTAACAATCAGACTACACCCACGGTGGGTACAGGGTATGCATAACAATCAGACTACACCCACGGTGGGTACAGGGTATGCATAACAATCAGACTACACCCACAGTGAATACAGGGTATGCATCACAATCAGACTACACCCACAGTGAATACAGAGTATGCATCACAATCAGACTACACCCACGGTGGGTACAGGGTATGCATAACAATCAGACTACACCCACGGTGAGTACAGGGTATGCATAACAATCAGACTACACCCACGGTGAGTACAAGGTAGACTTAACAATCAGACTACACCCACGGTGGGTACAGGGTATGCATAACAATCAGGCTACACCCACGGTGGGTACAGGGTAGACTTAACAATCAGACTACACCCACGGTGGGTCCAGGGTAGACTTAAGTTTAACCACAGAGCTGTTGTTGTGGTGTCAGTTTGGAGACAAAACCGAGATGAGGAAGTCACCAACAGCCGATTAGTCAATCGGGAGATGACATTATAGCGCACCATCTAACGCAATAAAACACGCATCGACTGGATAACTGGTAAACAATAAATAGTCATATCTTTTTGTGGTTGTATTGAATAGACATATGTGTTTTGCATACTAGTGTGTGTATAGCGAATTAATAACACATGGAAAAGCTAGCCAGGGCCATGTCCTATTGAGAGCCATGGAGGAAGGTTATTTTACGTGCGGGCCTCCAGAGGCTAGTGCCAGTCGTCGAGGGGGTGTTTTCTCTTACTTATTATTGCCTAAAGCTGTCCAATGACTGCCACGCGTTCTGGCGCAATAGCGCCTCACAGTAAGACATATGTGACCCTGAAAATCCACACCGGGACTGGGTCTCTCGTTAGACTAACGGTCCGGTTGTTTTATTCGAAGCTCTGCGCGGGGGAGAAAGTGGGCAAACCGAGATCGAGCCACATCCATGGACGTGCAGCTGTTTACTGGTTGGTGGGGGGGGGGGGTTTGCGCTCAGACCCTCATGTCTCGAGTTTTTGTCGCCACAAACAACAAGAAGTTCATAACACCGATCCACTTTTACAATAACAATCCAACCACACTGTAAATGCCATACATGTATGAAGCACCACATAGATAATTCGTTCACGGACCCCTCAGAATAGGCCTGACTACACATACTCTATAACGACGGACTGAATAGACTACGATCACTTGTCTATTTCACAAAATACATGCAATGTTTCGGGAGCGTGTGATTTGAATTACAACATGTCACAGAGACAGAGAGAGAGAGAGAGGGGGAGAGAGAGAGGGGGAGAGAGAGAGAGAGAGAGAGACAGAGAGACAGAGAGAGAGAGAGAGAGAGAGAGAGAGAGGGAGAAGGAGGGCGGTCTCCCTCTCTCAAAGCCCCAATGCCTTTTAGCCCGTTAAAGTAAAGGCACGGGGACCAGAGGGGGTGGGGGAACAATATCCTAGCTGCCTCTGTCTCTCTGCTCTTCTTACCTATTTTTATTTTGACGCTTTGGAAAACCCGTAGCCCTTCCTCTTCGACAGCCATGCTCGCGGCTCCGCTCTTTACCTCTCGCGCCTTGTGGATAGAGTCTTTGCTCCACGGTGATCGGGATGTGTGTGTGTCGGGTTTCTCCGGCAGTAGAAGGAGGCAGGTCTAGTCCAGCTCAAAGGGCCGTGTGCTGTCTGTATGGGTATATATGGTTATGCTTCCCGGACAGCGGACAGCTGCATTCCCTTTACCCAACCGCTGCTAGAAGACACTGCAGCTCAAACCAGAGCAGCGCGTTAGAGTGGGCGGGGCTCCGCCTTCTCTTTCAGCTGATTGACTGCCAGCGGGCTGACGTCATACAAGGAGGCGGGCTAGATTAGTCGTCGAAAGCGGGTTGCTCCAAAGGCGCACAAGGCGGACTGTCACCGAATTGGTCCGAACCGGCTTGGAGTCTATCCTGACTGGTTTACGCCGATAAACATCGATGTGTGCGGTGAGAAAAACATTGCAAAGATCCCAACAAACATCAAAACGGTTTTGCTTTGTGCGCTGAGACTCGAATTGGAGACATGGACAAATCCGATTAGGTCATAATGAACCCAAAGGCGTAGGTTTGACTAGATGATTAACTAATCCGTGTATAAACCCATTAGCTGCTTCGTCCATGTTTAAACCAGACAAGACAGACTACAAGCCGGTTTGGACCAATTCGGTTCCGGTGTGCCTTGTGCCCCATTGAAACGCTCACCCTTGAATTAAATGAGGGTCGTTGACATAAGCCTAGTAGGGTGGGGATTAATGATATTATTGTGATGGGTGGTGATAGCATGACTGAACAGGCTTTAAGGAAGCCACATCACAGGCGAGGACGAGGAGGAAGAGGACGAACACCGCTCAGATCTGTCTAACAGAAGAAGGACCTTAAATTAGCCCCAGTCCAGAACATACTGTAGCAAACGGGGGGAGCGGGGTAGCGAACCCCGGGGTTCCAGCGTGAAAAGCAATCACTCTACGCATCGGGCCAATAGCTGGGAACTGTAGCGTGGCCTCATGCAGAGAGGATCTCTACAATATCAAATCAAAATCACATGTATTTATAAAGCCCTTCGTACATCAGCTGATATCTCAAAGTGCTGTAACAGAAACCCAGCCTAAAACCCCAAACAGCAAGCAATGCAGATGTAGAAGCACAGTGGCTAGGAAAAACTCCCTAGAAAGGCCAGAACCAAGGAAGAAACCTAGAGAGGAACCAGGCTCCGAGGGGTGGACCAGTCCTCTTCAATACATGACTCTACCAGCCCAGTGGTGATGTCGAGAGGGTGGAGTGGAGAGGAGTGGAAGAGTTGGAGCAAGAGTTAACGATTCCAACGGGGTTTTGACCCGGGACCAAGTCCTGTGGGTTAGCCTCCTTCAGAACAGCCCTGAATATAATTATATACCCTCAGCCCCCATCACATCATCCAGTTCCACCCACAATCCTCCACTCCTTGGCCGGGACACAGCTAATGTAAGACAGGGACACTGACTGTAGCTATGAGGCAGCAACCAGCCATCCTGCTGTCATACCGATGTTAGAATAGGATATCAGTGTGTTCAGTTCTTATTGTAAAGGTGACAGGCACTACAACAGCCACATGTAGCTGGAGGGCTGAGGGAGTGACTGAAGTAGTAAGGGGAGAGTTAGTGGTACTGGAGGGCTGAGGGAGTGACTGAAGTAGTGTAGGAAGGGGACAGTTAGTGGTACTGGAGGGCTGAGGGAGTGACTGAAGTAGTATAGTTAGGGGACAGTTAGTGGTCCTGGAGGGCTGAGGGAGTGACTGAAGTAGTATAGGAAGGGGACAGTTAGTGGTACTGGAGGGCTGAGGGAGTGACTGAAGTAGTATAGGAATGGGACAGTTAGTGGTCCTGGAGGGCTGAGGGAGTGACTGAACTAGTATAGTTAGGGGACAGTTAGTGGTCCTGGAGGGCTGAGGGAGTGACTGAAGTAGTGTAGGAAGGGGACAGTTAGTGGTACTGGAGGGCTGAGGGAGTGACTGAAGTAGTATAGGAAGGGGACAGTTAGTGGTACTGGAGGGCTGAGGGAGTGACTGAAGTAGGATCGTAAGGGGACAGTTAGTGGTCCTGGAGGGCTGAGGGAGTGACTGAAGTAGTGTAGGAAGGGGACAGTTCGTGGTACTGGAGGGCTGAGGGAGTGACTGAAGTAGTATAGGAAGGGGACAGTTGGTGGTAAGGGCGCTGGAGGGCTGAGGGGTGACTGAAGTAGTGTAGGAAGGGGACAGTTAGTGGTACTGGAGGGCTGAGGGAGTGACTGAAGTAGTGTCGGAAGCGGACAGTTAGTGGTCCTGGAGGGCTGAGGGAGTGACTGAAGTAGTATAGGAAGGGGACAGTTAGTGGTACTGGAGGGCTGAGGGAGTGACTGAAGTAGTGTAGGAAGGGGACAGTTAGTGGTCCTGGAGGGCTGAGGGAGTGACTGAAGTAGTATAGGAAGGGGACAGTTAGTGGTACTGGAGGGCTGAGGGAGTGGCTGAAGTAGTATAGGAAGGGGACAGTTAGTGGTACTGGAGGGCTGAGGGAGTGACTGAAGTAGTATAGGAAGGGGACAGTTAGTGGTACTGGAGGGCTGAGGGAGTGACTGTAAGGGGACAGTTAGTGGTACTGGAGGGCTGAGGGAGTGACTGTAAGAGGACAGTTAGTGGTACTGGAGGGCTGAGGGAGTGACTGAAGTAGTGTAGGAAGGGGACAGTTAGTGGTCCTGGAGGGCTGAGGGAGTGACTGAAGTAGTATAGGAAGGGGACAGTTAGTGGTACTGGAGGGCTGAGGGAGTGACTGAAGTAGTATAGGAAGGGGACAGTTAGTGGTACTGGAGGGCTGAGGGAGTGACTGTAAGGGGACAGTTAGTGGTACTGGAGGGCTGAGGGAGTGACTGTAAGAGGACAGTTAGTGGTCCTGGAGGGCTGAGGGAGTGACTGAAGTAGTGTAGGAAGGGGACAGTTAGTGGTCCTGGAGGGCTGAGGGAGTGACTGAAGTAGTATAGGAAGGGGGCAGTTAGTGGTCCTGGAGGGCTTAGGGAGTGACTGAAGTAGTGTAGGAAGGGGACAGTTAGTGGTACTGGAGGGCTGAGGGAGTGACTGTAAGGGGACAGTTAGTGGTACTGGAGGACTGAGGGAGTGACTGAAGTAGTGTAGGAAGGGGACAGTTAGTGGTACTGGAGGGCTGATGGAGTGACTGAAGTAGTGTAGGAAGGGGACAGTTAGTGGTCCTGGAGGGCTGAGGGAGTGATTTTAGTAGTGTAGGAAGGGGACAGTTAGTGGTACTGGAGGGCTGAGGGAGTGACTGAAGTAGTGTAGGAAGGGGACAGTTAGTGGTCCTGGAGGGCTGAGGGAGTGACTGAAGTAGTATAGGAAGGGGACAGTTAGTGGTACTGGAAGGCTGAGGGAGTGACTGAAGTGGTATAGGAAGGGGACAGTTAGTGGTACTGGAGGGCTGAGGGAGTGACTGAAGTAGTATAGGAAGGGGACAGTTAGTGGTACTGGAGGGCTGAGGGAGTGACTGTAAGAGGACAGTTAGTGGTACTGGAGGGCTGAGGGAGTGACTGAAGTAGTGTAGGAAGGGGACAGTTAGTGGTCCTGGAGGGCTGAGGGAGTGACTGAAGTAGTATAGGAAGGGGACAGTTAGTGGTCCTGGAGGGCTTAGGGAGTGACTGAAGTAGTGTAGGAAGGGGACAGTTAGTGGTACTGGAGGGCTGAGGGAGTGACTGTAAGGGGACAGTTAGTGGTACTGGAGGACTGAGGGAGTGACTGAAGTAGTGTAGGAAGGGGACAGTTAGTGGTACTGGAGGGCTGATGGAGTGACTGAAGTAGTGTAGGAAGGGGACAGTTAGTGGTCCTGGAGGGCTGAGGGAGTGATTTTAGTAGTGTAGGAAGGGGACAGTTAGTGGTCCTGGAGGGCTGAGGGAGTGACTGAAGTAGTGTAGGAAGGGGACAGTTAGTGGTACTGGAGGGCTGAGGGAGTGACTGAAGTAGGATTGTAAGGGGACGGTTAGTGGTACTGGAGGGCTGAGGGAGTAACTGAAGTAGTATAGGAAGGGGACAGTTAGTGGTACTGGAGGGCTGGGGGAGTGACTGAAGTAGTATAGGAAGGGGACAGTTAGTGGTACTGGAGGGCTGAGGGAGTGACTGAAGTAGTGTAGGAAGGGGACAGTTAGTGGTACTGGAGGGCTGAGGGAGTGACTGAAGTAGTATAGGAAGGGGACAGTTAGTGGTACTGGAGGGCTGAGGGAGTGACTGTAAGGGGACAGTTAGTGGTACTGGAGGGCTGAGGGAGTGACTGTAAGAGGACAGTTAGTGGTACTGGAGGGCTGAGGGAGTGACTGAAGTAGTGTAGGAAGGGGACAGTTAGTGGTCCTGGAGGGCTGAGGGAGTGACTGAAGTAGTGTAGGAAGGGGACAGTTAGTGGTCCTGGAGGGCTTAGGGAGTGACTGAAGTAGTGTAGGAAGGGGACAGTTAGTGGTCCTGGAGGGCTTAGGGAGTGACTGAAGTAGTGTAGGAAGGGGACATGGGGTTAGGTTAGTAAAGGGATGGGTGGAGGGAGCTGAGTTAGTTAGTTAGTTAGTTAGTTAGTTAGTTAGTTGGGTAGTTCAATAGTAAAGGGACATGGGGTTAGGTTAGTAAATGGATGGGATGGAGGGAGCTGAGTTAGTTAGTTAGTTAGTTAGTTAGTTAGTTAGTTCAATAGTAAAGGGACATGGGGTTAGGTTAGTAAATGGATGTAATGGAGGGAGCTGAGTTAGTTAGTTAGTTAGTTAGTTAGTTAGTTAGTTAATTAGTTAGTTAGTTAGTTAGTTAGTTAGTAAGTTAGTTAGTTAGCTATGAGTTACATTAGTTTAGAATGAAGGGACATGGGGTTAGGATAGTAAAGGGATGGGATGGAGGGAACTGAGTTAGTTAGTTAGTTAGTTAGTTAATTAGTTAGTTAGTTAGTTAGTTAGTTAGTTAGTTAGTTGGGTAGTTCAATAGTAAAGGGACATGGGGTTAGGTTAGTAAATGGATGGGATGGAGGGAGCTGAGTTAGTTAGTTAGTTAATTAGTTAGTTCAATAGTAAAGGGACATGGGGTTAGGTTATTAAATGGATGGGGTGGAGGGAGCTGAGTTAGTTAGTTAGTTAGTTAGTTAATTAGTTAGTTAGTTAGTTAGTTAGTAAGTTAGTTAGTTAGCTATGAGTTACATTAGTTCAGAATGAAGGGACATGGGGCTCTCCGTCCAGACAGGCTCCCAGGGAAACAGTAAATGACAGAGGCCTACATAAACTAACAGTCGTTCATGACATGATGCATGTATTTTAGTACAGAACCTCGGAGGCTACGCCCTGTGGTAAACCACGGGCCTGTGTGTGTGTGTGTGTGTGTGTGTGTGTGTGTGTGTGTGTGTGTGTGTGTGTGTGTGTGTGTTTGGGTGTGTGTGTGTGTGTGTGTGTTTGGGTGTGTGTGTTTGGGTGGGGGGGTGAGCATAGATTTGAACCAAAGCTCATTCTTTTTCACTGGATGTACAGTTGAAGTCAGAAGTTTACATACACCTTAGCCAAATACATTTAAACTCAGGTTTTTATAATTCCTGACATTTAATCCTAGTAAAAATGCCCTGTCTTGTGTCAAGGTAGGATCACCACTTTCTTTTAAGAATGTGAAATGTCAGAATAATAGTAGAGAGAATGATTTATTTAAGCTTTTATTTATTTCATCACATTCCCATTGGGTCAGAAGTTTACATACACTTCATTAGTATTTGGTAGCAGTGCCTTTAAATTGTTTAACTTGGGTCAAACATTTCAGGTAGCCTTCCACAAGCTTCCCACAATAAGTTGGGTGAATTTTGGCCCATTCCTCCTGACAGAGCTGGTGTAACTGAGTCAGGTTTGTAGGCCTCCTTGCTCACGCTTGCTTTTTCAGTTCTGCCCACACATTTTCTATAGGATTGAGGTCAGGGCTTTGTGATGGCCACTCCAATACCTTGACTTTGTTGTCCTTAAGCCATTTTGCCACAACTTTGGAAGTATGCTTGGGGTCATTGTCCATTTGGAAGACCCATTTGCGACCAAGCTTTAACTTCCTGACTGATGTCTTGAGATGTTGCTTCAATATATCCCCATAATTTTCCTGCCTCATGATGCCATCTATTTTGTGAAGTGCACCAGTCCCTCCTGCAGCAAAGCACGCCCACAACATGATGCTGCCAGCCCCATGCTTCACGGTTGGGATGGTGTTCTTCGGCTTGCAAGCCTCCCCCTTTTTCCTCCAAACATTATGATGGTCATTATGGCCAAACAGTTCTATTTTTGTTTCATCGGACCAGACGACATTTCTCCAAAAAGTACGATCTTTGTCCCCATGTGCAGTTGCAAACCGTAGTCTGGCTTTTTTATGGCTGTTTTTGAGCAGTGGCTTCTTCCTTCCCGAGCGGACTTTCAGGTTATGTCGATAGAGGACTCATTTTACTGTGGATATAGATACTTTTGTACCTGTTTCCTCCAGCATCTTCACAAGGTCCTTTGCTGTTGTTCTGGGATTGATTTGCACTTTTCGCACCAAAGTACATTCATCTCTAGGAGACAGAATGTGTCTCCTTCCTGAGCGGTATGACAGCTGCGTGGTCCCATGGTGTTTATACTTGCGTACTATTATTTGTACAGATGAACGTGGTACCTTCAGGCGTTTGGAAATTGCTCCCAAGGATGAACCAGACTTGTGGAGGTCAACAATTTTTTTGTGATGTCTTGGTTGATTTCTTTTGATTTCCCCACGATGTCAAGCAAAGAGGCACTGAGTTTGAAGGTGGGCCTTGAAATACATCCACAGGTACACCTCCAATTGACTCAAATGATGTCAATTAGCCTATCAGAAGATTCCAAAGCCGTGACATAATTTTCTGGAATTTTCCAAGCTGTTTAAAGGCACAGTCAACTTAGTGTCTGTAAACTTCTGACCCACTGGAATTGTGATACAGTGAATTATAAATGAAATAATCTGTCTGTTAACAATTGTTGGAAAAATTACTTGTGTCATGCACAAAGTAGATGTCCTAACCAACTTGCCAAAACTATAGTTTGTTAACAAGAAATTTGTGGAGTGGTTGAAAAACGAGTTTTAATGACAACCTAAGTGTATGTAAAATTCCGACATCAACTGTATGTAGAAGAGGTCAGGTTGTTACCACATGGAGACGTATGTAGAAGAGGTCAGGTTGTTACCACGTGGAGACGTATGTAGAAGAGGTCAGGTTGTTACCACGTGGAGACGTATGTAGAAGAGGTCAGAGGTCAGGTTGTTACCACATGGAGACGTGTGTAGAAGAGGTCAGGTTGTTACCACGTGGAGACGTCTGTAGAAGAGGTCAGAGGTCAGGTTGTTACCACATGGAGACGTATGTAGAAGAGGTCAGGTTGTTACCACATGGAGACGTATGTAGAAGAGGTCAGGTTGTTACCACATGGAGACGTATGTAGAAGAGGTCAGAGGTCAGGTTGTTACCACATGGAGACGTAACGTTGAAGAGGTCAGGTTGTTACCACATGGAGACGTCTGTAGAAGAGGTCAGAGGTCAGGTTGTTACCACATGGAGACGTCTGTAGAAGAGGTCAGAGGTCAGGTTGTTACCACATGGAGACGTCTGTAGAAGAGGTCAGAGGTCAGGTTGTTACCACATGGAGACGTCTGTAGAAGAGGTCAGAGGTCAGGTTGTTACCACATGGAGACGTATGTAGAAGAGGTCAGGTTGTTACCACGTGGAGACGTCTGTAGAAGAGGTCAGGTTGTTACCACATGGAGACGTATGTAGAAGAGGTCAGGTTGTTACCAAATGGAGACGTATGTAGAAGAGGTCAGGTTGTTACCACATGGAGACGTGTGTAGAAGAGGTCAGGTTGTTACCACATGGAGACGTCTGTAGAAGAGGTCAGAGGTCAGGTTGTTACCACATGGAGACGTCTGTAGAAGAGGTCAGGTTGTTACCACATGGAGACGTATGTAGAAGAGGTCAGGTTGTTACCACATGGAGACGTATGTAGAAGAGGTCAGGTTGTTACCACATGGAGACGTCTGTAGAAGAGGTCAGGTTGTTACCACATGGAGACGTATGTAGAAGAGGTCAGGTTGTTACCACATGGAGACGTATGTAGAAGAGGTCAGGTTGTTACCACGTGGAGACGTATGTAGAAGAGGTCAGGTTGGTACCACATGGAGACTTGTGTAGAAGAGGTCAGGTTGTTACCACATGGAGACGTCTGTAGAAGAGGTCAGAGGTCAGGTTGTTACCACATGGAGACGTCTGTAGAAGAGGTCAGAGGTCAGGTTGTTACCACATGGAGACGTCTGTAGAAGAGGTCAGAGGTCAGGTTGTTACCACATGGAGACGTCTGTAGAAGAGGTCAGGTTGGTACCACATGGAGACGTATGTAGAAGAGGTCAGGTTGTTACCACATGGAGACGTGTGTAGAAGAGGTCAGGTTGTTACCACATGGAGACGTGTGTAAAAGAGGTCAGGTTGGTACCACATGGAGACGTCTGTAGAAGAGGTCAGGTTGTTACAACATGGAGACGTCTGTAGAAGAGGTCAGAGGTCAGGTTGTTACCACATGGAGACGTGTGTAGAAGAGGTCAGGTTGTTACCACATGGAGACGTATGTAGAAGAGGTCAGGTTGTTACCACATGGAGACGTATGTAGAAGAGGTCAGAGGTCAGGTTGTTACCACATGGAGACGTCTGTAGAAGAGGTCAGAGGTCAGGTTGTTACCACATGGAGACGTCTGTAGAAGAGGTCAGAGGTCAGGTTGTTACCACATGGAGACGTCTGTAGAAGAGGTCAGAGGTCAGGTTGTTACCACATGGAGACGTATGTAGAAGAGGTCAGGTTGTTACCACATGGAGACGTATGTAGAAGAGGTCAGGTTGTTACCACGTGGAGACGTCTGTAGAAGAGGTCAGGTTGTTACCACATGGAGACGTATGTAGAAGAGGTCAGGTTGTTACCACATGGAGACGTATGTAGAAGAGGTCAGGTTGTTACCACATGGAGACGTGTGTAGAAGAGGTCAGGTTGTTACCACATGGAGACGTCTGTAGAAGAGGTCAGAGGTCAGGTTGTTACCACATGGAGACGTATGTAGAAGAGGTCAGGTTGTTACCACATGGAGACGTATGTAGAAGAGGTCAGGTTGTTACCACATGGAGACGTATGTAGAAGAGGTCAGGTTGTTACCACGTGGAGACGTATGTAGAAGAGGTCAGGTTGGTACCACATGGAGACTTGTGTAGAAGAGGTCAGGTTGTTACCACATGGAGACGTCTGTAGAAGAGGTCAGAGGTCAGGTTGTTACCACATGGAGACGTCTGTAGAAGAGGTCAGAGGTCAGGTTGTTACCACATGGAGACGTCTGTAGAAGAGGTCAGAGGTCAGGTTGTTACCACATGGAGACGTCTGTAGAAGAGGTCAGGTTGGTACCACATGGAGACGTATGTAGAAGAGGTCAGGTTGTTACCACATGGAGACGTATGTAGAAGAGGTCAGGTTGTTACCACATGGAGACGTATGTAGAAGAGGTCAGGTTGTTACCACATGGAGACGTATGTAGAAGAGGTCAGGTTGTTACCACATGGAGACGTATGTAGAAGAGGTCAGGTTGTTACCACATGGAGACGTATGTAGAAGAGGTCAGGTTGTTACAACATGGAGACGTCTGTAGAAGAGGTCAGAGGTCAGGTTGTTACCACATGGAGACGTGTGTAGAAGAGGTCAGGTTGTTACCACGTGGAGACGTATGTAGAAGAGGTCAGGTTGTTACCACATGGAGACGTGTGTAGAAGAGGTCAGGTTGTTACCACATGGAGACGTATGTAGAAGAGGTCAGGTTGTTACCACATGGACACGTCTTCAATCTCACATACAAAACAAACAACAGATACTCGAGAGTCTTTCCGTTCAAGACATTCTATAACATTCTGTCAACAAAGAAAAACCCTTTGCGTTTGGGGAGCAAGACTCTAAATGAAGAAGAGGAGGACATGATGCTTCTGTATTGGTACAGTCCGACAGTGAGCTCATTTTGGCTACAGGTTCAAGGCCGGCTTTCCATCCCTCCATCAGACTACATATTAACCCTGAGCTCATCATCTTCGGCGACCTCAACGTTCGTAATCTTTCAATTAACACAATACTTCTGCTAGGTAAAATATTCATATACAAAAACACAACATTCTACGTCTAACCTCTTTAAACCATTTGCTAGACACCGATTCGTCCTTGAAAATACAAATTGCTACTAGAACTCAGGAAATTCAACAACAACAAGTAAAGTGGGGGGGAAGCTAAGCAAGGGGGAAGTGTTGGGAAACTCTTTAGGCATATTTCTTTCACAAAGTCAACTCGTGTTATTGTACACTATTAATTAATGCAAATATCTTCTTATAAGGGCAAAATAATCTATGTGGAATGTAAGCTAACAATGGTTTTCCTTATTTATTTTTGCATTAGGGCTACACCATGGCATTACAGATAACTGTGTTATCCTAATGTGTTGTATCGGGTGTTTGTCTTGTTATTGTCCTCAGTTCTTTTGTTTGTCTTGTTATTGTCATGTACAATACCAGTTAAAAGTTTGGACACACCTACTCATTCAAGGGTTTTTCTTTATTTGTACTATTTTCTAGATTGTAGAATAATAGTGAAGACATCAAAACTTTGAAATAACACATCATGTAGTAACCAAAAAAAAAGGGTTGAACAAATTGTAACGGCTGTTGGTGGAAGAAGGTGAGGACCAAGGTGCAGCAACACTTCCTTCAGCAGAGAGACTCTACCCGTGTTGTAACGACCGTTGGTGGAAGAAGGTGAGGACCAAGGTGCAGCAACACTTCCTTCAGCAGAGAGACTCTACCCGTGTTGTAACGACCGTTGGTGGAAGAAGGTGAGGACCAAGGTGCAGCAACACTTCCTTCAGCAGAGAGACTCTACCCGTGTTGTAACGACCGTTGGTGGAAGAAGGTGAGGACCAAGGTGCAGCAACACTTCCTTCAGCAGAGAGACTCTACCCGTGTTGTAACGACCGTTGGTGGAAGAAGGTGAGGACCAAGGTGCAGCAACACTTCCTTCAGCAGAGAGACTCTACCCGTGTTGTAACGGCCGTTGGTGGAAGAAGGTGAGGACCAAGGTGCAGCAACACTTCCTTCAGCAGAGAGACTCTACCCGTGTTGTAACGACCGTTGGTGGAAGAAGGTGAGGACCAAGGTGCAGCAACACTTCCTTCAGCAGAGAGACTCTACCCGTGTTGTAACGACCGTTGGTGGAAGAAGGTGAGGACCAAGGTGCAGCAACACTTCCTTCAGCAGAGAGACTCTACCCGTGTTGTAACGACCGTTGGTGGAAGAAGGTGAGGACCAAGGTGCAGCAACACTTCCTTCAGCAGAGAGACTCTACCCGTGTTGTAACGACCGTTGGTGGAAGAAGGTGAGGACCAAGGTGCAGCAACACTTCCTTCAGCAGAGAGACTCTACCCGTGTTGTAACGACCGTTGGTGGAAGAAGGTGAGGACCAAGGTGCAGCAACACTTCCTTCAGCAGAGAGACTCTACCCGTGTTGTAACGGCCGTTGGTGGAAGAAGGTGAGGACCAAGGTGCAGCAACACTTCCTTCAGCAGAGAGACTCTACCCGTGTTGTAACGACCGTTGGTGGAAGAAGGTGAGGACCAAGGTGCAGCAACACTTCCTTCAGCAGAGAGACTCTACCCGTGTTGTAACGACCGTTGGTGGAAGAAGGTGAGGACCAAGGTGCAGCAACACTTCCTTCAGCAGAGAGACTCTACCCGTGTTGTAACGACCGTTGGTGGAAGAAGGTGAGGACCAAGGTGCAGCAACACTTCCTTCAGCAGAGAGACTCTACCCGTGTTGTAACGGCCGTTGGTGGAAGAAGGTGAGGACCAAGGTGCAGCAACACTTCCTTCAGCAGAGAGACTCTACCCGTGTTGTAACGACCGTTGGTGGAAGAAGGTGAGGACCAAGGTGCAGCAACACTTCCTTCAGCAGAGAGACTCTACCCGTGTTGTAACGACCGTTGGTGGAAGAAGGTGAGGACCAAGGTGCAGCAACACTTCCTTCAGCAGAGAGACTCTACCCGTGTTGTAACGACCGTTGGTGGAAGAAGGTGAGGACCAAGGTGCAGCAACACTTCCTTCAGCAGAGAGACTCTACCCGTGTTGTAACGACCGTTGGTGGAAGAAGGTGAGGACCAAGGTGCAGCAACACTTCCTTCAGCAGAGAGACTCTACCCGTGTTGTAACGACCGTTGGTGGAAGAAGGTGAGGACCAAGGTGCAGCAACACTTCCTTCAGCAGAGAGACTCTACCCGTGTTGTAACGGCCGTTGGTGGAAGAAGGTGAGGACCAAGGTGCAGCAACACTTCCTTCAGCAGAGAGACTCTACCCGTGTTGTAACGACCGTTGGTGGAAGAAGGTGAGGACCAAGGTGCAGCAACACTTCCTTCAGCAGAGAGACTCTACCCGTGTTGTAACGACCGTTGGTGGAAGAAGGTGAGGACCAAGGTGCAGCAACACTTCCTTCAGCAGAGAGACTCTACCCGTGTTGTAACGGCCGTTGGTGGAAGAAGGTGAGGACCAAGGTGCAGCAACACTTCCTTCAGCAGAGAGACTCTACCCGTGTTGTAACGACCGTTGGTGGAAGAAGGTGAGGACCAAGGTGCAGCAACACTTCCTTCAGCAGAGAGACTCTACCCGTGTTGTAACGACCGTTGGTGGAAGAAGGTGAGGACCAAGGTGCAGCAACACTTCCTTCAGCAGAGAGACTCTACCCGTGTTGTAACGACCGTTGGTGGAAGAAGGTGAGGACCAAGGTGCAGCAACACTTCCTTCAGCAGAGAGACTCTACCCGTGTTGTAACGACCGTTGGTGGAAGAAGGTGAGGACCAAGGTGCAGCAACACTTCCTTCAGCAGAGAGACTCTACCCGTGTTGTAACGACCGTTGGTGGAAGAAGGTGAGGACCAAGGTGCAGCAACACTTCCTTCAGCAGAGAGACTCTACCCGTGTTGTAACGGCCGTTGGTGGAAGAAGGTGAGGACCAAGGTGCAGCAACACTTCCTTCAGCAGAGAGACTCTACCCGTGTTGTAACGACCGTTGGTGGAAGAAGGTGAGGACCAAGGTGCAGCAACACTTCCTTCAGCAGAGAGACTCTACCCGTGTTGTAACGACCGTTGGTGGAAGAAGGTGAGGACCAAGGTGCAGCGTGGTACGTGTTCATCCTTTTATTCATGGGACTGAACACTGATTAACAAAACAAAGAGAACAACCGAAACAGTCCTGTCTGGAGACAGAAAAACAGAAAGCAACTACCCACAAACACCCAGTGGGAAAGAGCTACCTAAGTATGGTTCTCAATCAGAGACAACGATAGACAGCTGTCCCTGATTGAGAACCACACCTGGCCAAACAACAAAGAAATACAAAAACATAGAATGCCCACCCTAGTCACACCCTGGCCTAACCAAAATAGAGAATAAAAGCCTCTCTGTGGCCAGGGCGTGACACAAATCAAAATATATTTTATATTTGAGATTCTTCAAAGTTGACACGCTTTGCCTTGATGACAGCTTTGCACACTCTTGGCATTCTCTCAACCAGCTTCATGCTGTAGTCACCTGGAATGCATTTCAATTAACAGGCGTGCTTTGTTAAAAGTTCATTTGTGGAATTTCGTTCCCTCTTAATGTGTTTGAGCCAATCAGTTGTGTTGTGACAAGGTAGGGGTGGTATACAAGAGATAGCCTTATTTGGTAAAAGAGCAAGTCCATATTATGGCAAGAACAGCTCAAATAAGCAAAGAGAAATGACAGTCCATCATTACTTTAATAAGACAAGGTCAGTCAATCCAGAAAATTTCAAGAACATTAAAAGTTTCTTCAAGTTCAGTCGCAAAAACCATCAAGCGCTATGATGAAACTGTCTCTCATGAGGACCGCCACAGGAAAGGAAGACCCAGAGTTAACTCTGCTGCAGAGGATAAGTTCATTAGAGTTTACCAGCCTCCGAAATTGCAGCCTGGAATAAATGCTTCACAGAGTTCAAGTAACAGACACATCTCAACATCAAATGTTCAGAGGGAGATTGCGTGAATCAGGCCTTCATGGTCGAATTGCTGCAAAGAAACCACCTACTAAAGGACACCAATAATAAGAAGAGACTTGCTTGGGCAAGTCAATAAATACCTTGTCTCCTCATCCCAGTCTCCTCATCGGAGTCTGCTCTTGGGTTTCCCTGCTCCACTACTGTCCCGTCGATGTGGATAGGGGGGTGCTCCCTAATGCTGTTTCCTGAAGTCCACGATGTCCTCGGCTGCTCTTGGGTTTCCCTGTTCCACTAACAGGGAGATATTCCTACAGATGGTGAATATCTACACTCTGAAAAAAGGTGCAATTTAGAACCAAAAAGGGTTCTTCGACTGTCCCCATCGAAAAAACCCTTTTGGTTCCAGGTAGAACCCTTTTGGGTTCCATTTAGAACCCTTTCCAAAGACTGTTCTACATGGAACCCAAAATAGTTCTATCCGGAACCAAAAAAGGGTTCTCCTTTGAGGACAGCCACAAAACCCTTTTGTAAATGTTCCCCTCCTCGTCTCCTTTCCTTCGTCATTTCCTTTTCATTATGTTGAATCAGTTGGGAGGAAGGAGAGGATACGAGGAAACCCCTTGATACATCTACAGATAACAGACACTGTCCTTGCTGCAGGATCCAATGGCCAAAGGTTTCAGCTGTGGTTTAATCCCAAACAGTGTAAAGAATGGGAAGCACTTCCTACCGTCTGTATGTGTACTTTCTATTATTACGTTAGGAGACAACACAGACCAGAGTTAGTCAAGGCTACCAGCCATGCCCCAATCCTTCAGGCTGAAACCTTCTGGCTTTATGAAATGGAGACAACACAGACCAGAGTTAGTCAAGGCTGAAACCTTCTGGCTTTATGAAGTGGAGACAACACAGACCAGAGTTAGTCAAGGCTGAAACCTTCTGGCTTTATGAAGTGGAGACAACACAGACCAGAGTTAGTCAAGGCTGAAACCTTCTGGCTTTATGAAGTGGAGACAACACAGACCAGAGTTAGTCAAGGCTGAAACCTTCTGGCTTTATGAAGTGGAGACAACACAGACCAGAGTTAGTCAAGGCTGTGCTACCAGCCATGCCCCAATCCTTCAGGCTGAAACCTTCTGGCTTTATGAAGTGGAGACAACACAGCCTGTCAGTCAGCGGTCTACACAGCCTGTCAGTCAGTGGTCTACATGGAGCTGTCAGTCAGCGGTCTACATGGAGCTGTCAGTCAGCGGTCTACACAGCCTGTCTGTCAGCGGTCTACATGGAGCTGTCAGTCAGCGGTCTACACAGCCTGTCAGTCAGCGGTCTACATGGAGCTGTCAGTCAGCGGTCTACATGGAGCTGTCAGTCAGCGGTCTACATGGAGCTGTCATTCAGCAGTCTACATGGAGCTGTCAGTCAGCGGTCTACATGGAGCTGTCAGTCAGCGGTCTACATGAAGCTGTCAGTCAGCGGTTTACACAGCCTGTCTGTCAGCGGTCTACATGGAGCTGTCAGTCAGCGGTCTACACATTTTTCAGAGGGAAAGAGGTCATTTATAGCCTGTTTATCATTATAGACCATCTCTGGTAAACCTGGCTGTCTAAACTAAAGGTCCCATATCGCCACCTAGTGTCAGTCAGGTAAGTTGCTGTTGACTTCCCAACTTCACATGTCCCTGTCGTCCCTGTGGACAGCATGCTTGTTACAAGGGGTTTGAGTCTCTATGGCACAGGTGGGGTTCTTTCCCCACAGCCACCGGGTCTGTGGTTCAAACCCCTTACAGGCTGTTTCCTGTCCTTTACTTCAACTAAACATCCAATCACACCTACTTACTACAACTAAACATCCAATCACACCACAGTATCCCATCACCACGTCTCCAATCACACCTACTTACTACAACTAAACATCCAATCACACCTACTTACTACAACTAAACATCCAATCACACCTACTTACTACAACTTAACATCCAATCACACCTACTTACTACAACTAAACATCCAATCACACCACAGTACCCCATCATCACGTCTCCAAACACACCTACTTACTACAACTAAACATCCAATCACACCTACTTACTACAACTAAACATCCAATCACACCTACTTACTACAACTTAACATCCAATCACACATACTCACTACAACTAAACATCCAATCACACCACAGTACCCCATCATCACGTCTCCAATCACACCTACTTACTACAACTAAACATCCAATCACACCTACTTACTACAACTTAACATCCAATCACACCTACTTACTACAACTTAACATCCAATCACACCTACTTACTACAACTAAACATCCAATCACACCTACTTACTACAACTAAACATCCAATCACACCACAGTATCCCATCACCACGTCTCCAATCACACCTACTTACTACAACTAAACATCCAATCACACCTACTTACTACAACTTAACATCCAATCACACCTACTTACTACAACTTAACATCCAATCACACCTACTTACTACAACTAAACATCCAATCACACCTACTTACTACAACTTAACATCCAATCACACCTACCTACTACAACTTAACATCCAATCACACCTACTTACTACAACTAAACATCCAATCACACCTACTTACTACAACTTAACATCCAATCACACCTACTTACTACAACTAAACATCCAATCACACCTACTTACTACAACTTAACATCCAATCACACCTACTTACTACAATTTAACATCCAATCACACCTACTTACTACAACTTAACATCCAATCGCACCACAGTATCCCATCACCACGTCTCCAATCACACCTACTTACTACAACTTAACATCCAATCACACCTACTTACTACAACTAAACATCCAATCACACCTACTTACTACAACTTAACATCCAATCACACCACAGTACCCCATCATCACGTCTCCAATCACACCTACTTACTACAACTTAACATCCAATCACACCTACTTACTACAACTTAACATCCAATCACACCTACTTACTACAACTTAACATCCAATCACACCACAGTATCCCATCATCATGTCTCCAAACACACCTACTTACTACAACTAAACATCCAATCACACCTACTTACTACAACTTAACATCCAATCACACCTACTTACTACAACTAAACATCCAATCACACCACAGTACCCCATCATCATGTCTCCAATCACACCTACTTACTACAACTAAACATCCAATCACACCACAGTATCCCATCACCATGTCTCCAAACACACCTACTTACTACAACTAAACATCCAATCACACCTACTTACTACAACTAAACATCCAATCACACCACAGTACCCCATCATCATGTCTCCAATCACACCTACTTACTACAACTTAACATCCAATCACACCTACTTACTACAACTTAACATCCAATCACACCACAGTACCCCATCATCATGTCTCCAATCACACCTACTTACTACAACTAAACATCCAATCACACCTACTTACTACAACTAAACATCCAATCACACCTACTTACTACAACTTAACATCCAATCACATCACAGTATCCCATCACCATGTCTCCAAACACACCTACTTACTACAACTAAACATCCAATCACACCTACTTACTACAACTTAACATCCAATCACACCACAGTATCCCATCACCATGTCTCCAAACACACCTACTTACTACAACTAAACATCCAATCACACCTACTTACTACAACTTAACATCCAATCACACCACAGTATCCCATCACCATGTCTCCAAACACACCTACTTACTACAACTTAACATCCAATCACACCTACTTACTACAACTTAACATCCAATCACACCTACTTACTACAACTAAACATCCAATCACACCACAGTACCCCATCATCATGTCTCCAAACACACCTACTTACTACAACTAAACATCCAATCACACCTACTTACTACAACTAAACATCCAATCACACCACAGTACCCCATCATCATGTCTCCAATCCTACCTACTTACTACAACTTAACATCCAATCACGCCACAGTACCCCATCATCATGTCTCCAATCCTACCTACTTACTACAACTAAACATCCAATCACACCTACTTACTACAACTAAACATCCAATCACACCACAGTACCCCATCATCATGTCTCCAAACACACCTACTTACTACAACTAAACATCCAATCACACCTACTTACTACAACTTAACATCCAATCACACCTACTTACTACAACTAAACATCCAATCACACCTACTTACTACAACTTAACATCCAATCACACCTACTTACTACAACTTAACATCCAATCACACCTACTTACTACAACTTAACATCCAATCCCACCTACTTACTACAACTAAACATCCAATCACACCACAGTACCCCATCATCACGTCTCCAATCACACCTACTTACTACAACTAAACATCCAATCACACCTACTTACTACAACTTAACATCCAATCACACCTACTTACTACAACTTAACATCCAATCACACCACAGTATCCCATCATCATATCTCCAAACACACCTACTTACTACAACTAAACATCCAATCACACCTACTTACTACAACTTAACATCCAATCACACCTACTTACTACAACTTAACATCCAATCACACCACAGTATCCCATCACCACGTCTCCAAACACACCTACTTACTACAACTTAACATCAAATCAAACCTACTTACTACAACTTAACATCCAATCACACCTACTTACTACAACTTAACATCCAATCGCACCACAGTACCCCATCATCATGTCTCCAATCCTACCTACTTACTACAACTTAACATCCAATCACGCCACAGTACCCCATCATCATGTCTCCAATCACACCTACTTACTACAACTAAACATCCAATCACACCTACTTACTACAACTAAACATCCAATCACACCTACTTACTACAACTTAACATCCAATCACATCACAGTATCCCATCACCATGTCTCCAAACACACCTACTTACTACAACTAAACATCCAATCACACCTACTTACTACAACTTAACATCCAATCACACCACAGTATCCCATCACCATGTCTCCAAACACACCTACTTACTACAACTAAACATCCAATCACACCTACTTACTACAACTTAACATCCAATCACACCACAGTATCCCATCACCATGTCTCCAAACACACCTACTTACTACAACTTAACATCCAATCACACCTACTTACTACAACTTAACATCCAATCACACCTACTTACTACAACTAAACATCCAATCACACCACAGTACCCCATCATCATGTCTCCAAACACACCTACTTACTACAACTAAACATCCAATCACACCTACTTACTACAACTAAACATCCAATCACACCACAGTACCCCATCATCATGTCTCCAATCCTACCTACTTACTACAACTTAACATCCAATCACGCCACAGTACCCCATCATCATGTCTCCAATCCTACCTACTTACTACAACTAAACATCCAATCACACCTACTTACTACAACTAAACATCCAATCACACCACAGTACCCCATCATCATGTCTCCAAACACACCTACTTACTACAACTAAACATCCAATCACACCTACTTACTACAACTTAACATCCAATCACACCTACTTACTACAACTAAACATCCAATCACACCTACTTACTACAACTTAACATCCAATCACACCTACTTACTACAACTTAACATCCAATCACACCTACTTACTACAACTTAACATCCAATCACACCTACTTACTACAACTAAACATCCAATCACACCACAGTACCCCATCATCACGTCTCCAATCACACCTACTTACTACAACTAAACATCCAATCACACCTACTTACTACAACTTAACATCCAATCACACCTACTTACTACAACTTAACATCCAATCACACCACAGTATCCCATCATCATATCTCCAAACACACCTACTTACTACAACTAAACATCCAATCACACCTACTTACTACAACTTAACATCCAATCACACCTACTTACTACAACTTAACATCCAATCACACCACAGTATCCCATCACCACGTCTCCAAACACACCTACTTACTACAACTTAACATCAAATCAAACCTACTTACTACAACTTAACATCCAATCACACCTACTTACTACAACTTAACATCCAATCGCACCACAGTACCCCATCATCATGTCTCCAATCCTACCTACTTACTACAACTTAACATCCAATCACGCCACAGTACCCCATCATCATGTCTCCAAACACACCTACTTACTACAACTAAACATCCAATCACACCTACTTACTACAACTTAACATCCAATCACACCTACTTACTACAACTAAACATCCAATCACACCTACTTACTACAACTTAACATCCAATCACACCTACTTACTACAACTTAACATCCAATCACACCACAGTACCCCATCATCATGTCTCCAATCCTACCTACTTACTACAACTTAACATCCAATCACGCCACAGTACCCCATCATCATGTCTCCAATCCTACCTACTTACTACAACTTAACATCCAATCACGCCACAGTACCCCATCATCATGTCTCCAATCCTACCTACTTACTACAACTTAACATCCAATCACACCACAGTACCCCATCATCATGTCTCCAATCCTACCTACTTACTACAGCTAAACATCCAATCACACCTACTTACTACAACTTAACATCCAATCACACCACAGTACCCCATCATCATGTCTACAATCACACCTACTTACTACAACTTAACATCCAATCACACCTACTTACTACAACTTAACATCCAATCACACCTACTTACTACAACTTAACATCCAATCACACCTACTTACGACAACTTAACATCCAATCACACCTACTTACTACAACTTAACATCCAATCACACCTACTTACTACAACTTAACATCCAATCACACCTACTTACTACAACTAAACATCCAATCACACCACAGTACCCCATCATCATGTCTCCAATCACACCTACTTACTACAACTAAACATCCAATCACACCTACTTACTACAACTTAACATCCAATCACACCTACTTACTACAACTTAACATCCAATCACACCACAGTATCCCATCATCATGTCTCCAAACACACCTACTTACTACAACTAAACATCCAATCACACCTACTTACTACAACTTAACATCCAATCACACCTACTTACTACAACTTAACATCCAATCACACGTACTTACTACAACTTAACATCCAATCACACCACAGTATCCCATCACCACGTCTCCAATCACACCTACTTACTACAACTTAACATCCAATCACACCTACTTACTACAACTAAACATCCAATCACACCTACTTACTACAACTTAACATCCAATCACACCTACTTACTACAACTAAACATCCAATCACACCACAGTACCCCATCATCATGTCTCCAATCACACCTACTTACTACAACTAAACATCCAATCACGCCACAGTATCCCATCATCACGTCTCCAATCACACCTACTTACTACAACTAAACATCCAATCACACCTACTTACTACAACTAAACATCCAATCACACCTACTTACTACAACTAAACATCCAATCACACCACAGTATCCCATCATCATGTCTCCAAACACACCTACTTACTACAACTAAACATCCAATCACACCTACTTACTACAACTTAACATCCAATCACACCTACTTACTACAACTTAACATCCAATCACACCACAGTACCCCATCATCATGTCTCCAATCCTACCTACTTACTACAACTAAACATCCAATCACGCCACAGTATCCCATCACCACGTCTCCAAACACAGAATAAACTGTCAACAAAAAAAGACATTACGGCAGTGGCCCAACTTTCTAATCAATAAATATTCTCACATTGTAATAAACAACCACAAACAGAGCTTCAGAACAGCTTTGACCACACCCCCAGACAGTTTGACCACACCCACAGACAGTGACCACACCCCCAGACAGTTTGACCACACCTCTAGACAGTGACCACACCCCCAGACAGATTGACCACACCCACAGACAGTGACCACACCCCCAGACAGTTTGACCACACCTCTAGACAGTGACCACACCCCCAGACAGTTTGACCACACCCACAGACAGTGACCACACCCCCAGACAGTTTGACCACACCTCTAGACAGTGACCACACCCCTAGACAGTGATCACACCCCCAGACAGTTTGACCACACCCCCAGACAGTTTGACCACACCCCCAGACAGTTTGACCACACCCCTAGACAGTTTGACCACACCCCCAGACAGTTTGACCACACCCCCAGACAGCACTCTCCCTGAAATGATTGTCTTCAAACAAACAGATGATTGTCTTCAAACACCGCAACAACACCACACAATATGCATCTAACGCATAAGAACATTGTGGATGAATAGTAATACAATGTACTGTGTGGCACCTTCTACACTTTCACCCACAGATCACAGTTTAATCTGTTGTTGCTAGCAATATTCATAAAAAAAACAACAGGGGTCAGCAGACCCCACTTTGGGAACCGCTAAACGCCAATTTATGCTTGATCCTGAATGTGGTAGGAGGCTTAGAAGAGGCATGCAGAGGCTCGGTACAGTATCGATCCTGAATGTGGTAGGAGGCTTAGAAGAGGCATGCAGAGGCTCGGTACAGTATCGATCCTGAATGTGGTAGGAGGCTTAGAAGAGGCATGCAGAGGCTCGGTACAGTATCGATCCTGAATGTGGTAGGAGGCTTAGAAGAGGCATGCAGAGGCTCGGTACAGTATCGATCCTGAATGTGGTAGGAGGCTTAGAAGAGGCATGCAGAGGCTCCGTACAGTATCGATCCTGAATGTGGTAGGAGGCTTAGAAGAGGCATGCAGAGGCTCCGTACAGTATCGATCCTAAATGTGGTAGGAGGCTTAGAAGAGGCATGCAGAGGCTCCGTACAGTATCGATCCTGAATGTGGTAGGAGGCTTAGAAGAGGCATGCAGAGGCTCGGTACATTAACGATGTGGAGGGCTCGGTACAGTAACGATGTGGAGGGCTCGGTACAGTAACGATGTGGAGGGCTCGGTACAGTATCGATGTGGAGGGCTCGGTACAGTAACGATGTGGAGGGCTCGGTACAGTAACGATGTGGAGGGCTCGGTATAGTAACGATGTGGAGGGCTCGGTATAGTAACGATGTGTAGGGCTCGGTATAGTAACGATGTGGAGGACTCGGTATAGTAACGATGTGGAGGGCTCGGTATAGTAACGATGTGGAGGGCTCGGCACAGTAACGCTGTGGATGACGATTGTCATGATGGGGTATGGTGATGTCATTATGGGGTATGGTGTGTAGATTGATGAGGGTAAAAACTATTTAATACATTCTAGAATAAGACTGTAACGTAACAAAATGTGTAAAAACTTTAAGGGGTCTGAATACTTTCCGGATGCACCGTAGCTCCGCATTGACATGATTGGTTGAAGGTAGGTGGGGGCAGGAGGTCCTGTATACATTCACTTCCTTGACAACTTCCTCCAGAACAGCTCCGCTCCCCCGCTAAGCACAAGAAGTATGAGGCTGTTTCGGAGGCTGTTTCGCAATAAATGCTGTCAGATTGACCAATGCAGAACCTTTACGGGCTTTTTTCAGAGACAGAAGAGGAAGCAAAACATCCCCCTCATTTTTTTTTTGGGGGGGGGGGGGGGTTCCTATACTGTCAATGAACCAAACAGACCAGACGCTAATGCTTTGGTGTCTATTTATTTTATTTGACCTTTATTTAACCAGGCAAGTCAGTTAAGAACAAATTATTATTTTCAATGACAGCCTACCGGGGAACAGTGGGTTAAATGCCTGTTCAGGAGAAGAACAACAGATTTGTACCTTGTCAGCGTGGGGGTTTGAACTTGCAACCTTCCGGTTACTTCCGGTTACTAGTCCAACGCTCTAACCACTAGGCTACGCTGCCGCCCCTTTTATGGAAGAGCCACCCCATTAAGCCGATTGGGTACTGATCATTTTAATTTATCCACTATTATTTGGTTTTAAACACTTAAAAATTATTTATTTTTTACCTGTGCCCCACTAATTAGGGTCCCATGGAAACACTGACCAGGACATTGTTTCCTTACTATTTAATAGTCCATGTTTAAAACTTGAACAAAGACAAATAAGCCTATACTATTAGCTATAGGCAGTGTATGAAATAGCTACAGAAGGACTTCTTTTGTTGCTATTCACTTAATTTATGTGTCATTAGACACCTTTTTTGAGGATGACTCCTGTGGCTCATTTGATTGTTCTAAATGGTGTACTGTCCCTTTAAAAAAAAGTCCTTCCCGGTCTCTCTTCACTGTTTTTACCGGCCACGTTTCCCCCCTCTAAACTATACTGTACTTACTTGTCTTTGGTGTCGGTCTTCAACCTATTTCTCTGCTCTTGTTTCTATTGTTACTCTGTCCGATCATGGCAGCTCATTCTATCGACGAACCGTTCCCTTTCCACGGGTTGCTCCCTAAAAAAGAGACCGGCGCTGCGTCTTATCTCACTAGGTTCCCCGAGTACGATGGACGGGGTGTTGTCATCGCTATCCTCGACACTGGCGTGGACCCAGGGGCCCCGGGCATGCAGGTAAATTTACCCCGGTGCTTTTACAGACTACTAGGCCTCATTCAAAATTCACGACTAGCTAGTGATTTCTGGTGCTACCTTGTCACTCCAATCTAGTAAAACTAGTTAGAAACTACTGTTCATCTAATTTACATTTTAACGAGAAAACAGCTAACGCCTTTTGTTGTTGTTGTTGTAACATGACAGTCCCCTGGGTCTGTCGGTAAATTAGCTCAGTTTAGCGTAGATGGCTAATTTAACAAGCTAAGATCATATAGCAAATCATCAGAACATAATGTCCTAGTTAGCTACACCATAAAATACTGACAGACCATTGATTTTGGCAGGACTAGTGCTAATATTTAGATGAATAGATGATTATTGTTGCTGACATGTTTAATTTGAAATTCTTCAGTGACTAGCTAGTGAGTTGCTGTGACTTAGTGGTGGAACTGGGGGACGCTGATGGAAACAGGATCAAACATCTGTTGAGAGCCGTCACTCAACTGTAGAGGCCCTGTCCTGTATGTCCTGTCTAGTTACTGTCTGTCTGTCCTGTATGCCCTGTCTAGTTACTGTCTGTCTGTCCTGTATGCCCTGTCTAGTTACTGTCTGCCTGTCCTGTATGTCCTGTCTAGTTACTGTCTGTCTGTCCTGTATGCCCTGTCTAGTTACTGTCTATCTGTCCTGTATGCCCTGTCTAGTTACTGTCTGTCTGTCCTGTATGCCCTGTCTAGTTACTGTCTGCCTGTCCTGTATGTCCTGTCTAGTTACTGTCTGTCTGTCCTGTATGTCCTGTCTAGTTACTGTCTGTATGTCCTGTCTAGTTACTGTCTGTCTGTCCTGTATGTCCTGTCTAGTTACTGTCTGTCCTGTATGTCCTGTCTAGTCACTGTCTGTCTGTCCTGTCTACCCTGTCTAGCTTTCTGTCTGTCTGTCTGTCCTGTCTACCCTGTCTAGTTACTACCTAGCTACTGTTTGTCTGTCTGTCCTGTCTACCCTGTCTAGTTACTACCTAGCTACTGTTTGTCTGTCTGCCCTGTCTAGCTACTGTCTGTCTGTCTGTCTGTCTGTGCTTCCTAGCCACACCACTCAGCCCTCTGCTAAAGACCAAAGGTTTCTCTCTGACTCGAACATGAGTAGGTCGATACCAGTTGGTATAGACTTTCAGAATATTACACTATTATATTGATACATCACTGACGGTGCCGTTTGTCTATAAATCTAATTTTATTTGTCGCATACACATGGTTAGCAGATGTTATTGGTTACATACACATGGTTAGCAGATGTTATTGGTCACATACACATGGTTAGCAGATGTTAATGGTTACATACACATGGTTAGCAGATGTTATTGGTTACATACACATGGTTAGCAGATGTTATTGGTCACATACACGTGGTTAGCAGATGTTATTGGTCACATGGTTAGCAGATGTTATTGGTCACATACACATGGTCAGCAGATGTTAATGCGAGTGTAGCGAAGTGCTTGTGCTTCTAGTTCCGACAATGCAGTAATAACCAACAAGTAATCTAACTAACAATTCCCCCAACAAAACCACCTCATACACACAAATCTAAAGGGGTGAATGAGAATATGTACATATCTCTCATATGGATGAGAGATGTCTGAGCGGCACAGACGAGGTGCAATAGATGGTATAGAATACAGTATAAACACACATGAGTAATACAAGACATGTAAACATTATTAAAGTTGTTTTAAGTGACTAGTGATCCATGTATTAAAGTGGCCAGTGATTGGGTCTCCATGTTGGCAGCAGCCTCTCTGAGGTAGTGATGGCTGTTTATCAGTCTGATGGGTCTGGAGGTAGAAGCTGTTGACCAGTCTGATGGGTCTGGAGGTGGAAGCCGTTGACCAGTCTGATGGGTCTGGAGGTGGAAGCTGTTGACCAGTCTGATGGGTCTGGAGGTGGAAGCTGTTGACCAGTCTGATGGGTCTGGAGGTAGAAGCTGTTGACCAGTCTGATGGGTCTGGAGATGGAAGCAGTTGACCAGTCTGATGGGTCTGGAGATGGAAGCCGTTGACCAGTCTGATGGGTCTGGAGATGGAAGCCGTTGACCAGTCTGATGGGTCTGGAGATGGAAGCTGTTGACCAGTCTGATGGGTCTGGAGATAGAAGCTGTTGACCAGTCTGATGGGTCTGGAGATAGAAGCTGTTGACCAGTCTGATGGGTCTGGAGATGGAAGCTGTTGACCAGTCTGATGGGTCTGGAGGTAGAAGCTGTTGACCAGTCTGATGGGTCTGGAGATGGAAGCTGTTGACCAGTCTGATGGGTCTGGAGATGGAAGCTGTTGACCAGTCTGATGGGTCTGGAGATGGAAGCCGTTGACCAGTCTGATGGGTCTGGAGATGGAAGCCGTTGACCAGTCTGATGGGTCTGGAGGTGGAAGCCGTTGACCAGTCTGATGGGTCTGGAGATGGAAGCCGTTGACCAGTCTGATGGGTCTGGAGATGGAAGCCGTTGACCAGTCTGATGGGTCTGGAGATGGAAGCCGTTGACCAGTCTGATGGGTCTGGAGATGGAAGCCGTTGACCAGTCTGATGGGTCTGGAGATGGAAGCCGTTGACCAGTCTGATGGGTCTGGAGATAGAAGCTGTTGACCAGTCTGATGGGTCTGGAGATAGAAGCTGTTTAGCAGTCAGCATTTAGTTGCACTGTGTCACCAGTATGTCAAGGTGTACTCATGGTGGAAACATAATTTGTGTGTTTGTCGGGGTCAGAGAGGGTTTGTGTGTTTTTTTTCGGTCAGATAGTGTGTGTGTGTGTTTTACACTCTTCAACATCTGTTTCCTCTCTCCCTCAGACCACGACGGAGGGCAAGCCGAAGATCGTTGACATCATCGATACGACGGGCAGTGGAGATGTCACCATGGCGACGGTGGTGGAGCCTAAAGACGGAGAGGTGACCGGGCTGTCCGGGAGGACGCTCAAGGTACGCTACCCTCGACACGCTGCCACTTCCTGGTCACACTGTCTCTGTACAGACTGTTAGCCTGTAGTCACATGTCTCTCTGTACAGACTGTTAGCCTGTAGTTACATGTCTCTCCGTACAGACTGTTAGCCTGTAGTCACATGTCTCTCTGTACAGACTGTTAGCCTGTAGTTACATGTCTCTCTGTACAGTCTGTTAGCCTGTAGTCACATGTCTCTCTGTACAGACTGTTAGCCTGTAGTTACATGTCTCTCTGGACAGACTGTTAGGATGTAGTCACATGTCTCTCTGTACAGACTGTTAGCCTGTAGTTACATGTCTCTCCGTACAGACTGTTAGCCTGTAGTTACATGTCTCTCTGTACAGACTGTTAGCCTGTAGTTACATGTCTCTCTGTACAGACTGTTAGCCTGTAGTTACATGAACACATGTCTCTCTCTGTCCTCAGATCCCTCATGCCTGGGATAATCCATCAGGAAAGTACCACATTGGGATCAAAAATGGATATGAGTTGTTCCCTAAAGCTCTCCGAGAGAGAATCCAGGTATGGAGTGGATTTGTGTGGCCAAGTAACGAGGATTTGCACGTTGATATACACGACCAAAAGTATGTGGACACCTGCTCGTCCAGCGTCTCATTCCAAAATCATGACCATTAATATGGAGTTGGACCCCCCTTTGCTGCTATAACAGCCTCCACTCTTCTGGGAAGTCATTAATATGGAGTTGGACCCCCCTTTGCTGCTATAACAGCCTCCACTCTTCTGGGAAGTCATTAATATGGAGTTGGTCCCCCCCCTTTGCTGCTATAACAGCCTCCACTCTTCTGGGAAGGCATTAATATGGAGTTGGACCCCCCTTTGCTGCTATAACAGCCTCCACTCTTCTGGGAAGTCATTAATATGGAGTTGGACCCCCCTTTGCTGCTATAACAGCCTCCACTCTTCTGGGAAGGCTTTCCACTAGATGTTTGAACATTGCTGCTATAACAGCCTCCACTCTTCTGGGAAGACTTTCCACTAGATGTTTGAACATTGCTACTACAACAGCCTCCTCTTCTGGGAAGGCTTTCCACTAGATGTTTGAACATTGCTGCTATAACAGCCTCCACTCTTCTGGGAAGACTTTCCACTAGATGTTTGAACATTGCTGCTATAACAGCCTCCATCCACTCTTCTGGGAAGACTTTCCACTAGATGTTTGAACATTGCTACTACAACAGCCTCCTCTTCTGGGAAGACTTTCCACTAGATGTTTGAACATTGCTGCTATAACAGCCTCCTCTTCTGGGAAGACTTTCCACTAGATGTTTGAACATTGCTGCTATAACAGCCTCCACTCTTCTGGGAAGACTTTCCACTAGATGTTTGAACATTGCTACTACAACAGCCTCCTCTTCTGGGAAGGCTTTCCACTGGATGTTGGAACATTGCTGCTATAACAGCCTCCACTCATCTGGGAAGGCTTTCCACTAGATGTTGGAACATTGCTGCTATAACAGCCTCCACTCTTCTGGGAAGACTTTCCACTAGATGTTTGAACATTGCTACTACAACAGCCTCCTCTTCTGGGAAGGCTTTCCACTGGATGTTGGAACATTGCTGCAGGGACTTGCTTCCATTCAGCCACGAGCATTAGTGAGGTCGGACACTGATGTTGGGTGATTAGGCCTTTGATGGGGTTGAGGTCAGAGCTCTTTGCAGGCCAGTCAAGTTCTTCCACACTGATTTCGACAAACCATTTCTGTATGGACCTTGCTTTGTGCACGGGAGCATAGTCATGCTGAAACAGGAAAGGGCCTTCCCCAAACTGTTGCCACACAGTTGGAAGCACAGAATCATCTAGAATGTCATTGTATGCTGTAGCGTTAAGATTTCCCTTCACTGGAACTAAGGGGCCAAAACCATTATTCCTCCTCCACCAAACTTTACAGTTGGCACTATGCATTCGGGCTCGTAGCCTTCTCCTGGCATCCACCAAACCCAGATTCGTTCGTCGGACTGCCAGATGGTGAAGCGTGATTCATCACTCCAGAGAACGTGTTCCCACTGCTCCAGAGTCCAATGGTGGTGAGCTTTACACCCCTCCAGAGAACGTGTTCCCACCCCTCCAGAGAACATGTTTCCACTGCTCCAGAGTCTAATGGTGGTGAGCTTTACACCCCTCCAGAGAACGTGTTTCCACTGCTCCAGAGTCCAATGGCGGTGAGCTTTACACCCCTCCAGAGAACGTGTTTCCACTGCTCCAGAGTCCAATGGTGGCTAGCTTTACACCACTCCACCCAACGCTTGGCATTGCGCATGGTGATCTTAGACTTGTGTGCGGCTGCTCGGCCATGGAAACCCATTTCATGAAGCTCCCGACGAACAGTTCTTGTGCTGACGTTGCTTCCAGAGGCAGTTTGAAACTCGGTAGTGAGTGTTGCAACCGAGGACAGACGATTTTTACGTGGTACGCACTTCAGAACTCGGCTGGTCCCATTCTGTGAGCTTGTGTGGCCTACCACTTCGCGGCTGAGCCGTTGTTGCTCCTAGACGTTTCCACTTCACAATAACAGCACTAGCAGTTGCCCGGCGGGAGCTCTAGCAGGACAGAAATCTGACAAACTGACTTGTTGGAAAGGTGGCATCCTATGACGGTGCCACGTTGAAAGTCACTGAGCTCTTCAGTAAGGTCATTCTACAGACAATGTTTGTCTATGGAGATTGCATGGCTGCGTGCTCAATTCTATACACCTGTCAGCAACAGAAATTGCAGAATCCACTAATTTGAAGGGGTGTCCACATACTTTTGTGTATAAATAGTGTATGTTATATTGACCAACAAACACATTGACAGAAGAATGTCTGTGTTGACAGAGGGATGTCTGTGTTGATGTGTTGACAGAAGGATGTCTGTGTTGATGTGTTGACAGAAGGATGTCTGGTTTGACAGAGGGATGTCTGTGTTGATGTGTTGACAGAAGGATGTCTGTGTTGATGTGTTGACAGACGATGTCTGTGTTGATGTGTTGACAGAGGGATGTCTGTGTTGATGTGTTGACAGAAGGATGTCTGTGTTGATGTGTTGACAGAAGGATGTCTGGTTTGACAGAGGGATGTCTGTGTTGATGTGTTGACAGAAGGATGTCTGTGTTGATGTGTTGACAGAGAGATGTCTGTGTTGATGTGTTGACAGAGGGATGTCTGTGTTGATGTGTTGACAGAAGGATGTCTGTGTTGATGTGTTGACAGAGAGATGTCTGTGTTGATGTGTTGACAGAGGGATGTCTGTGTTGATGTGTTGACAGAGAGATGTCTGTGTTGATGTGTTGACAGAGGGATGTCTGTGTTGATGTGTTGACCAACAGAAAGAGCGGAAGGAGAAAATGTGGGATCCAGCACACAGAGCAGCTCTGGCCGAAGCCAGTCGTCGGGCAGAACAGTTTGACCTTGCTCACCCCTCCCCCTCACAGGTAACACTTTGACCTCTCCCCTAACCCTCACAGGTAACACTGACCTCTCCCCTCCCCCTCACAGGTAACACTTTGACCTCTCCCCTCCCCCCCACAGGTAACACTCTGACCTCTCCCCTCCCCCTCACAGGTAACACTTTGACCTCTCCCCTCCCCCTCACAGGTAACACTTTGACCTCTCCCCTCCCCCTCACAGGTAACACTTTGACCTCTCCCCTCCCCCTCACAGGTAACACTTTGACCTCTCCCCTAACCCTCACAGGTAACACTTTGACCTCTCCCCTCCCCCTCACAGGTAACACTTTGACCTCTCCCCTCCCCCTCACAGGTAACACTTTGACCTCTCCCCTAACCCTCACAGGTAACACTTTGACCTCTCCCCTAACCCTCACAGGTAACACTTTGACCTCTCCCCTCCCCCTCACAGGTAACACTTTGACCTCTCCCCTAACCCTCACAGGTAACACTTTGACCTCTCCCCTAACCCTCACAGGTAACACTTTGACCTCTCTCCCTCACAGATAACACTTTGGCCTCTCTCCCTCACAGGTAACACTTTGACCTCTCCCCTAACCCTCACAGGTAACACTCTGACCTCTCCCCCCCCTCACAGGTAACACTTTGACCTGTCCCCTCCCCCTCACAGGTAACACGTTGACCTCTCCCCTCCCCCTCACAGGTAACACTTTGACCTCTCCCCTCCCCCTCACAGGTAACACTTTGACCTCTCCCCTCCCCCTCACAGGTAACACTTTGACCTCTCCCCTAACCCTCACAGGTAACACGTTGACCTCTCCCCTAACCCTCACAGGTAACACTTTGACCTCTCCCCTCCCCCCCACAGGTAACACTTTGACCTCTCCCCTCACAGGTAACACTTTGACCTCTCCCCTAACCCCCACAGGTAACACTTTGACCTCTCCCCTCCCCCCCACAGGTAACACTTTGACCTCTCCCCTCCCCCCCACAGGTAACACTTTGACCTCTCCCCTCCCCCCCACAGGTAACACTTTGACCTCTCCCCTCCCCCCCACAGGTAACACTTTGACCTCTCCCCTCACAGGTAACACTTTGACCTCTCCCCTCCCCCCCACAGGTAACACTTTGACCTCTCCCCTCCCCCCCACAGGTAACACTTTGACCTCTCCCCTCCCCCCCACAGGTAACACTTTGACCTCTCCCCTCCCCCCCACAGGTAACACTTTGACCTCTCCCCTCCCCCCCACAGGTAACACTTTGACCTCTCCCCTCACAGGTAACACTTTGACCTCTCCCCTAACCCTCACAGGTAACACTCTGACCTCTCCCCCTCACAGGTAACACTTTGACCTCGCCCCTCCCCCTCACAGGTAACACTCTGACCTCTCCCCTAACAGGTCAGTTAGTCTCTCTGCTCAGGGGTAAATGTGGTGTGGACGTAAACAACGTTAGAGGTATAGATGTTTAAAACAACATTGGGATTGTTCAAATTTAGAAACAATCCCTTACTGAATTTATTTTTGTTAATTATTTATTTTTTGGGGTTCAAAATGTAAATTGTCACTAACAGGTCTTCATCATCATCATCATCGTACAGGGAAAAGCTGAAATATCTTGAGTCAATAAGTTTCCCCCAACCCTTTTTGTTATGTTCTGAGGAAACTGCTCAGGGAGTTCACCATTTTTATTTTATTTTACCTTTATTTAACTAGGCAAGTCAGTTAAGAACAAATTCTTATTTTCAATGACGGCCTAGGAACAGTGGGTTAACTGGTCTAGGAACAGTGGGTTAACTGGTCTAGGAACAGTGGGTTAACTGGTCTAGGAACAGTGGGTTAACTGGTCTAGGAACAGTGGGTTAACTGGTCTAGGAACAGTGGGTTAACTGGTCTAGGAACAGTGGGTTAACTGGTCTAGGAACAGTGGGTTAACTGGTCTAGGAACAGTGGATTAACTGGTCTAGGAACAGTGGGTTAACTGGTCTAGGAACAGTGGGTTAACTGGTCTAGGAACAGTGGGTTAACTGGTCTAGGAACAGTGGGTTAACTGGTCTAGGAACAGTGGGTTAACTGGTCTAGGAACAGTGGGTTAACTGGTCTAGGAACAGTGCGTTAACTGGTCTAGGAACAGTGGGTTAACTGGTCTAGGAACAGTGGGTTAACTGGTCTAGGAACAGTGGGTTAACTGGTCTAGGAACAGTGGGTTAACTGGTCTAGGAACAGTGGGGTTAACTGGTCTAGGAACAGGGGGTTAACTGGTCTAGGAACAGGGGGTTAACTGGTCTAGGAACAGTGGGTTAACTGGTCTAGGAACAGTGGGTTAACTGGTCTAGGAACAGTGGGTTAACTGGTCTAGGAACAGTGGGTTAACTGGTCTAGGAACAGTGGGTTAACTGGTCTAGGAACAGTGGGTTAACTGGTCTAGGAACAGGTGGTTAACTGATCTAGAAACAGGTGGTTAACTGGTCTGGGAACAGTGGGTTAACTGGTCTATGAACAGTAGGTTAACTGGTCTAGGAACAGTGGGTTAACTGGTCTAGGAACAGTGGGTTAACTGGTCTAGGAACAGTGGGTTAACCGGTCTAGGAACAGTGGGGTTAACCGGTCTAGGAACAGTGGGTTAACCGGCCTAGGAACAGGTGGTTAACTGGTCTAGGAACAGTGGGTTAACTGGTCTAGGAACAGTGGGTTAACTGGTCTAGGAACAGTGGGTTAACTGGTCTAGGAACAGTGGGTTAACTGGTCTAGGAACAGTGGGTTAACTGGCCTAGGAACAGGTGGTTAACTGGTCTAGGAACAGTGGTTTAACTGGCCTAGGAACAGGTGGTTAACTGGTCTAGGAACAGTGGGTTAACTGGTCTAGGAACAGTGGGTTAACTGGTCTAGGAACAGGTGGTTAACTGGTCTAGGAAGAGTGGGTTAACTGGTCTAGGTGGTTAACTGGTCTAGGAACAGTGGGTTAACTGGTCTATGAACAGTAGGTTAACTGGTCTAGGAAGAGTGGGTTAACTGGTCTAGGAACAGGTGGTTAATTGGTCTAGGAACAGTGGGTTAACTGGTCTAGGAACAGGTGGTTAACTGGTCTAGGAACAGGTGGTTAACTGGTCTAGGAACAGTGGGGTTAACTGGTCTAGGAACAGTGGGGTTAACTTGTTCAGGGGGAACAAGAACAACCCTTGTCAGCTCAGGGGATTGAACTTGCAACCTTCCGGTTACTAGTCCAACGCTCTAACCACTAGGCTACCTGCTACCATGAGGCCAATGGTGACTTTAAAACAGCTACAGAGTTGAACGGATGTGATAGGAGAAACCTGAGGATGGATCAACAACGGTGTAGTGACTCCACAACACTAACCCACAGTAAATGAGGATGGATCAACAACGGTGTAGTGACTCCACAATACTAACCCACAGTAAATGAGGATGGATCAACAACGGTGTAGTGACTCCACAATACTAACCGACAGTAAATGACGGAGGGAAGGAAACCTGAGGATGGATCAACAACGGTGTAGTGACTCCACAACACTAACCCACAGTAAATGAGGATGGATCAACAACGGTGGAGTGACTCCACAACACTAACCCACAGTAAATGAGGATGGATCAACAACGGTGTAGTGACTCCACAATACTAACCGACAGTAAATGAGGATGGATCAACAACGGTGTAGTGACTCCACAATACTAACCGACAGTAAATGAGGATGGATCAACAACGGTGTAGTGACTCCACAATACTAACCGACAGTAAATGACGGAGGGAAGGAAACCTGAGGATGGATCAACAACGGTGTAGTGACTCCACAACACTAACCCACAGTAAATGAGGATGGATCAACAACGGTGTAGTGACTCCACAACACTAACCGACAGTAAATGAGGATGGATCAACAACGGTGTAGTGACTCCACAATACTAACCGACAGTAAATGACGGAGGGAAGGAAACCTGTACAGGATTAAAAACATTCCCAAAACATGCTTCCTGTTTGCAGTAAACCGGGTTCGGACAAGATGCTGAAAGTATCTTGGATTTGGCTCTGAGATTCACACCTTGAAAATCTGACCTGTTGGTACTTTATAATTAGAATGAGTGAAGAACCGATAATAATCAGATATACTCACGAAATATATTACAAGAATGTACTGGTCTTGTAAATTAATTTTGGAGGCAGACGACAGAGTTCAGTTTCCTCACGTGTTTCCTGCTCTGGTCGCCAGGCTCTACCCACACTGTCACTCAGCCAGGCTCCACCCACGCTGTCACAGCCAGGCTCCACCCACGCTGTCACAGCCAGGCTCCACCCACACTGTCACTCAGCCAGGCTCCACCCACACTGTCACTCAGCCAGGCTCCACCCACGCTGTCGCTCAGCCAGGCTCAACCCACGCTGTCACTCAGCCAGGCTCCACCCACGCTGTCACTCAGCCAGGCTCCACCCACGCTGTCACTCAGCCAGGCTCCACCCACGCTGTCACTCAGCCAGGCTCCACCCACGCTGTCACTCAGCCAGGCTCCACCCACGCTGTCACTCAGCCAGGCCTTTTTGTGCGTATGGAAAATGTCTGGGATCTTTTTATTTCAGCTCATGAAACATGGGACCAACACTTCACATGAGGTTCTAACTGTGGAATTCAGTGGTTGGTTTTCGCCAGACATAACGGGACACATCTCGTCCAAAAAGTTGACTCCCAAGTTTAGCCCAAAAGCACCTGGATGATCGTCGAGTGTCTTGGAAGAATGTTCTATAGACAGATGAGTCAAAAGAATATAACTCTCTTTGGCGAAAACTGCAACGAGTCGTCACCTCGATGAGAAGTGGGACATGGAGGAGAGGGACATGGAGGAGAGGGACATGGAGGAGAGACACAACTGCAACAAGCCGTCACCTCGATGAGAAGTGGGACATGAGGAGAGGGACATGGAGGAGAGGGACATGGAGGAGAGACACAACTGCAACAAGCCGTCACCTAGATGAGAAGTGGGACATGGAGGAGAGGGACATGGAGGAGAGACACAACTGCAACGAGCCGTCACCTCGATGAGAAGTGGGACATGGAGGAGAGGGACATGGAGGAGAGGGACAACTGCAACGAGCCGTCACCTCGATGAGAAGTGGGACATGGAGGAGAGGGACAACTGCAACGAGCCGTCACCTCGATGAGAAGTGGGACATGGAGGAGAGGGACATGGAGGAGAGGGACAACTGCAACGAGCCGTCACCTCGATGAGAAGTGGGACATGGAGGAGAGGGACATGGAGGAGAGACACAACTGCAATGAGCCGTCACCTCGATGAGAAGTGGGACATGGAGGAGAGAGACAACTGCAACGAGCCGTCACCTCGATGAGAAGTGGGACATGGAGGAGAGGGACAACTGCAACGAGCCGTCACCTCGATGAGAAGTGGGACATGGAGGAGAGGGACATGGAGGAGAGAGACAACTGCAACGAGCCGTCACCTCGATGAGAAGTGGGACATGGAGGAGAGGGACAACTGCAACGAGCCGTCACCTCGATGAGAAGTGGGACATGGAGGAGAGGGACATGGAGGAGAGACACAACTGCAACGAGCCGTCACCTCGATGAGAAGTGGGACATGGAGGAGAGGGACAACTGCAACGAGCCGTCACCTCGATGAGAAGTGGGACATGGAGGAGAGGGACAACTGCAACGAGCCGTCACCTCGATGAGAAGTGGGACATGGAGGAGAGGGACAACTGCAACGAGCCGTCACCTCGATGAGAAGTGGGACATGGAGGAGAGGGACAACTGCAACGAGCCGTCACCTCGATGAGAAGTGGGACATGGAGGAGAGGGACAACTGCAACGAGCCGTCACCTCGATGAGAAGTGGGACATGGAGGAGAGGGACAACTGCAACGAGCCGTCACCTCGATGAGAAGTGGGACATGGAGGAGAGGGACAACTGCAACGAGCCGTCACCTCGATGAGAAGTGGGACATGGAGGAGAGGGACAACTGCAACGAGCCGTCACCTCGATGAGAAGTGGGACATGGAGGAGAGGGACAACTGCAACGAGCCGTCACCTCGATGAGAAGTGGGACATGGAGTAGAGGGACAACTGCAACGAGCCGTCACCTCGATGAGAAGTGGGACATGGAGGAGAAGGACAACTGCAACGAGCCGTCACCTCGATGAGAAGTGGGACATGGAGGAGAGGGACAACTGCAACGAGCCGTCACCTCGATGAGAAGTGGGACATGGAGGAGAGGGACATGGAGGAGAGACACAACTGCAACGAGCCGTCACCTCGATGAGAAGTGGGACATGGAGGAGAGGGACAACTGCAACGAGCCGTCACCTCGATGAGAAGTGGGACATGGAGGAGAGGGACAACTGCAACGAGCCGTCACCTCGATGAGAAGTGGGACATGGAGGAGAGGGACAACTGCAACGAGCCGTCACCTCGATGAGAAGTGGGACATGGAGGAGAGGGACAACTGCAACGAGCTGTCACCTCGATGAGAAGTGGGACATGGAGGAGAGGGACAACTGCAACGAGCCGTCACCTCGATGAGAAGTGGGACATGGAGGAGAGGGACAACTGCAACGAGCCGTCACCTCGATGAGAAGTGGGACATGGAGGAGAGGGACAACTGCAACGAGCCGTCACCTCGATGAGAAGTGGGACATGGAGGAGAGGGACAACTGCAACGAGCTGTCACCTCGATGAGAAGTGGGACATGGAGGAGAGGGACAACTGCAACGAGCCGTCACCTCGATGAGAAGTGGGACATGGAGGAGAAGGACAACTGCAACGAGCCGTCACCTCGATGAGAAGTGGGACATGGAGGAGAGGGACAACTGCAACGAGCCGTCACCTCGATGAGAAGTGGGACATGGAGTAGAGGGACAACTGCAACGAGCCGTCACCTCGATGAGAAGTGGGACATGGAGGAGAGGGACAACTGCAACGAGCCGTCACCTCGATGAGAAGTGGGACATGGAGGAGAGGGACAACTGCAACGAGCCGTCACCTTGATGAGAAGTGGGACATGGAGGAGAGGGACAACTGCAACGAGCCGTCACCTCGATGAGAAGTGGGACATGGAGGAGAAGGACAACTGCAACGAGCCGTCACCTTGATGAGAAGTGGGACATGGAGGAGAGGGACAACTGCAATGAGCCGTCACCTCGATGAGAAGTGGGACATGGAGGAGAGGGACAACTGCAACGAGCCGTCACCTCGATGAGAAGTGGGACATGGAGGAGAAGGACAACTGCAACGAGCCGTCACCTCGATGAGAAGTGGGACATGGAGGAGAGGGACAACTGCAACGAGCCGTCACCTCGATGAGAAGTGGGACATGGAGGAGAGGGACAACTGCAACGAGCCGTCACCTCGATGAGAAGTGGGACATGGAGGAGAGGGACAACTGCAACGAGCCGTCACCTTGATGAGAAGTGGGACATGGAGGAGAGGGACAACTGCAACGAGCCGTCACCTTGATGAGAAGTGGGACATGGAGTAGAGGGACAACTGCAACGAGCCGTCACCTCGATGAGAAGTGGGACATGGAGGAGAGGGACACAGAAGACAACTTTTGTTATGTTTCTTTACTTACCTGTTGTTCACCTAAATACCTTTTTTGACCTGTTGGTTAGAGCCTGTAAGTAACCAGTAATGGTTTATATACAGTACAATGGGTCATACCAATGGTTTATATACAGTACATTGGGTCCTACCAATGGTTTATATACAGTACAATGGGTCATACCAATGGTTTATATATAGTACATTAGGTCCTACCAATGGTTTATATACAGTACATTGGGTCATACCAATGGTTTATATACAGTACATTAGGTCCTACCAATGGTTTATATATAGTACATTGGGTCCTACCAATGGTTTATATACAGTACATTGGGTCCTACCGGGTCCTACCAATGGTTTACATACAGTACATTGGGTCCTACCAATGGTTTATATACAGTACATTGGGTCCTACCGGGTCCTACCAATGGTTTATATACAGTACATTGGGTCCTACCAATGGTAGGCCCTGTCTGATAGGTAGCCAGGCCCGTGGTAGACTGAACTGCCCTGTCTGGTAGGTAGACTGAACTGCCCTGTCTGGTAGGTAGACTGAACTGCTCTGTCTGGTAGGTAGCCAGGACCGTGGTAGACTGAACTGCCCCGTCTGGTAGGTAGCCAGGACCGTGGTAGACTGAACTGCTCTGTCTGGTAGGTAGACTGAACTGCTCTGTCTGGTAGGTAGCCAGGACCGTGGTAGACTGAACTGCCCCGTCTGGTAGGTAGCCAGGACCGTGGTAGACTGAACTGCTCTGTCTGGTAGGTAGACTGAACTGCTCTGTCTGGTAGGTAGCCAGGACCGTGGTAGACTGAACTGCCCCGTCTGGTAGGTAGCCAGGACCGTGGTAGACTGAACTGCCCTGTCTGGTAGGTAGACTGAACTGCTCTGTCTGGTAGGTAGACTGAACTGCTCTGTCTGGTAGGTAGCCAGGACCGTGGTAGACTGAACTGCCCCATCTGGTAGGTAGCCAGGACCGTGGTAGACTGAACTGCTCTGTCTGGTAGGTAGACTGAACTGCTCTGTCTGGTAGGTAGCCAGGACCGTGGTAGACTGAACTGCCCCGTCTGGTAGGTAGCCAGGACCGTGGTAGACTGAACTGCCCTGTCTGGTAGGTAGACTGAACTGCTCTGTCTGGTAGGTAGACTGAACTGCTCTGTCTGGTAGGTAGCCAGGACCGTGGTAGACTGAACTGCCCCGTCTGGTAGGTACCCAGGACCGTGGTAGACTGAACTGCTCTGTCTGGTAGGTAGACTGAACTGCTCTGTCTGGTAGGTAGCCAGGACCGTGGTAGACTGAACTGCTCTGTCTGGTAGGTAGCCAGGACCGTGGTAGACTGAACTGCTCTGTCTGGTAGGTAGCCAGGACCGTGGTAGACTGAACTGCTCTGTGTGGTAGGTAGCCAGGACCGTGGTAGACTGAACTGCTCTGTCTGGTAGGTAGCCAGGCCCGTGGTAGACTGAACTGCTCTGTGTGGTAGGTAGCCAGGACCGTGGTAGACTGAACTGCTCTGTCTGGTAGGTAGACAGGACCGTGGTAGACTGAACTGCCTTGGGACATTGGGTCCTACCCTGGACTCTATCTGAATTGTGAATTCTCGTTATTGTACGATTTAAAATGGCAGTTTAAACATTAACAACTGAACATTTGTCACATCCCCAGTGCGTGATTTATCATTCCCGAGCACATGACATGTGTGTAAATGAGTTTTAACATTTAGTTTCCTCACGCCTGTCCCTTGTTTTATCAGGCTGAGAAGCTGCAGAAGGAGGAGCTGCTGTGTCAGTCAGAGATCCTGGCGTCTCTGGAGAAGAAGTACAACGACCCGGGTCCGGTCTACGACTGTCTGCTGTGGAACGACGGAGACACCTGGAGGTAGGAGGAGCACCGTCTACTGGGTCAAATCCCTTTTCAGGCCCTCCTTCCTGCCTTCCTCAGTCCGTCTACTGGGTCAAATCCCTTTTCAGTCCCTCCTTCCTGCCTTCCTCAGTCCGTCTACTGGGTCAAATCCCTTTTCAGGCCCTCCTTCCTGCCTTCCTCAGTTCGTCTACTGGGTCAAATCCCTTTTCAGTCCCTCCTTCCTGCCTTCCTCAGTCCGTCTACTGGGTTAAATCCCTTTTCAGGCCCTCCTTCCTGCCTTCCTCAGTCCGTCTACTGGGTCAAATCCCTTTTCAGTCCCTCCTTCCTGCCTTCCTCAGTCCGTCTACTGGGTCAAATCCCTTTTCAGTCCCTCCTTCCTGCCTTCCTCAGTCCGTCTACTGGGTCAAATCCCTTTTCAGTCCCTCCTTCCTGCCTTCCTCAGTCCGTCTACTGGGTCAAATCCCTTTTCAGGCCCTCCTTCCTGCCTTCCTCAGTTCGTCTACTGGGTCAAATCCCTTTTCAGTCCCTCCTTCCTGCCTTCCTCAGTCCGTCTACTGGGTTAAATCCCTTTTCAGGCCCTCCTTCCTGCCTTCCTCAGTCCGTCTACTGGGTCAAATCCCTTTTCAGTCCCTCCTTCCTGCCTTCCTCAGTCCGTCTACTGGGTCAAATCCCTTTTCAGTCCCTCCTTCCTGCCTTCCTCAGTCCGTCTACTGGGTCAAATCCCTTTTCAGTCCCTCCTTCCTGCCTTCCTCAGTCCGTCTACTGGGTCAAATCCCTTTTCAGGCCCTCCTTCCTGCCTTCCTCAGTTCGTCTACTGGGTCAAATCCCTTTTCAGTCCCTCCTTCCTGCCTTCCTCAGTCCGTCTACTGGGTTAAATCCCTTTTCAGGCCCTCCTTCCTGCCTTCCTCAGTCCGTCTACTGGGTCAAATCCCTTTTCAGGCCCTCCTTCCTGCCTTCCTCAGTCCGTCTACTGGGTCAAATCCCTTTTCAGTCCCTGCTTCCTGCCTTCCTCAGTCCGTCTACTGGGTCAAATCCCTTTTCAGTCCCTCCTTCCTGCCTTCCTCAGTCCGTCTACTGGGTCAAATCCCTTTTCAGTTCCTCCTTCCATGCCTTCCTCAGTCCGTCTACCGGGTCAAATCCCTTTTCAGTCCCTCCTTCCTGCCTTCCTCAGTCCGTCTACTGGGTCAAATCCCTTTTCAGTCCCTCCTTCCTGCCTTCCTCAGTCCGTCTACCGGGTCAAATCCCTTTTCAGTCCCTCCTTCCTGCCTTCCTCAGTCCGTCTACTGGGTCAAATCCCTTTTCAGTCCCTCCTTCCTGCCTTCCTCAGTTCCGTCTACTGGGTTAAATCCCTTTTCAGTCCCTCCTTCCTGCCTTCCTCAGTCCGTCTACTGGGTCAAATCCCTTTTCAGGCCCTCCTTCCTGCCTTCCTCAGTCCGTCTACTGGGTCAAATCCCTTTTCAGTCCCTGCTTCCTGCCTTCCTCAGTCCGTCTACTGGGTCAAATCCCTTTTCAGTCCCTCCTTCCTGCCTTCCTCAGTCCGTCTACTGGGTCAAATCCCTTTTCAGTCCCTCCTTCCTGCCTTCCTCAGTCCGTCTACTGGGTTAAATCCCTTTTCAGGCCCTCCTTCCTGCCTTCCTCAGTCCGTCTACTGGGTCAAATCCCTTTTCAGGCCCTCCTTCCTGCCTTCCTCAGTCCGTCTACTGGGTCAAATCCCTTTTCAGTCCCTGCTTCCTGCCTTCCTCAGTCCGTCTACTGGGTCAAATCCCTTTTCAGTCCCTCCTTCCTGCCTTCCTCAGTCCGTCTACTGGGTCAAATCCCTTTTCAGTTCCTCCTTCCATGCCTTCCTCAGTCCGTCTACCGGGTCAAATCCCTTTTCAGTCCCTCCTTCCTGCCTTCCTCAGTCCGTCTACTGGGTCAAATCCCTTTTCAGTCCCTCCTTCCTGCCTTCCTCAGTCCGTCTACCGGGTCAAATCCCTTTTCAGTCCCTCCTTCCTGCCTTCCTCAGTCCGTCTACTGGGTCAAATCCCTTTTCAGTCCCTCCTTCCTGCCTTCCTCAGTTCCGTCTACTGGGTTAAATCCCTTTTCAGTCCCTCCTTCCTGCCTTCCTCAGTCCGTCTACTGGGTCAAATCCCTTTTCAGGCCCTCCTTCCTGCCTTCCTCAGTCCGTCTACTGGGTCAAATCCCTTTTCAGTCCCTGCTTCCTGCCTTCCTCAGTCCGTCTACTGGGTCAAATCCCTTTTCAGTCCCTCCTTCCTGCCTTCCTCAGTCCGTCTACTGGGTCAAATCCCTTTTCAGTTCCTCCTTCCATGCCTTCCTCAGTCCGTCTACCGGGTCAAATCCCTTTTCAGTCCCTCCTTCCTGCCTTCCTCAGTCCGTCTACTGGGTCAAATCCCTTTTCAGTCCCTCCTTCCTGCCTTCCTCAGTCCGTCTACCGGGTCAAATCCCTTTTCAGTCCCTCCTTCCTGCCTTCCTCAGTCCGTCTACTGGGTCAAATCCCTTTTCAGTCCCTCCTTCCTGCCTTCCTCAGTCCGTCTACTGGGTCAAATCCCTTTTCAGTCCCTCCTTCCTGCCTTCCTCATGCATCTTTATCACCTTTATGCATCCTTAACCCTCTACCCCGTAACCTCTAACCTCTACCCTCTAACCCCTACCATTCCTCAGTTCGTCGTGATGAGAGGATTTGTCCCTCGGTGTCTTATCCATCTGTGTTCATCCCACCAGGGCTGAAGTGGACATTTTAGAGAGGAGATCTGTCTTTGTGTCCTAAACCCTACTCCTTAACCCCTACTCCCCTCTAACCTCTAACCCCTACCCAAGAACCTCTAACCCGTAACCTCTACCCCGTAACCTCTAACTTCTACCCCGTAATCTCTAACCTCTACCCTCTAACCCCTACCATTCCTCAGTTCGTCGTGATGAGAGGATTTGTCCCTCGGTGTCTTATCCATCTGTGTTCATCCCACCAGGGCTGAAGTGGAC